>NW_026606852.1:0-92500 GCF_029890125.1 Rhinichthys klamathensis goyatoka | reverse complement strand
GTCCATGACCCTTCACTATTTCACAAAATTGCAAATATTTACTCATCATGTGCGGGAGGTCATTGTTTACAGGCCAGCAGACGGAGGACTAGCAAAGACAACATCCATAAAGGGTAGAATAAGTCCAGTAGAGTGTGTATCTTGAGTCATTCACCTCTCAGTTTTCTGAAACTGGACACATCACCTCAGTGAATAATATGCCATAATATAAACGCCATATATCACATGCTGCTAATAAAGTTGTTCTTGCTCATGTGAATGTGTGTTGTGTACGTGTTACCGTTGCCAATAATGATGGTGAAGATGTGTGTGCGTATCTATGCTCCTTTGTGCTAGATAATTACTCAGATTGCTCCCTGAACTGTGATTCAATTATATGGGCGTAGCTCTATCAGTTATGTTGTTCACTTTAATGAACTGATCTAAAAAAAAGCCTGGGATCAAGGAAAGAAGAAGAACCAGGTTATTCATGCCAATAAAAAAAAAAAAACATACACATTGAAAACTCATAAAGTGGCTCCAAAGGAAGTTTGGAAACTGAAGCCACTTATCATGTAAATGTCACTGATTTACTGATTTATATATTATAACAAAATATATATTTATTTTAAAGACAAATACAGTACTTTTAGCATTTAGCAAAAACAATGATTTTACGATATGATTTTAAGATAATATAATTTAGCAAAAACAATGTACACCAGTAAAATATTTTTCTAAGGAACATATAAAAGCTACTTAAATGTCCTATTGAACTAAGGCCTTATCCTGGCTTAATCTAAGCCCTGTCTGTGAAACCAGGCCTAAAACACCATCTGCATTCAATGTAATTCACACATTTTACGTGTGGATTAAGTGTCCAAATACTTTTTGGGACACTGTTTCTAAAGCATTTTGGTTAACTTAATATTCAGTTTAGGTTAAACTTTATTTGGATGGTACACTTTAGACATTCAACGTACTATAAGTAACTTGTCAACTACATGTCAACTAACTCTCATTAGAGTATTATCTGTAGTAGATTGTCAGTTTAGGGTTAGATGTTAGGGTTTGGGTAAGTAGTTGACATGTACTAGTAAGTAATAGTAAGACATGTAGTTGCAAAGTTTTAGTCAGTAGAATGTCTGTTGAGGGACCATCGAAATAAAGCGTTGGCAGATATTAAGCAGACACTCTACTAATACTCTAATGAGAGTTATTTGACATCTAGTTGCAAAGTTACTTATACTGTATTTATCAGAATGTCTAAAGTGGACCATCGAAATAAAGTGTTACTTAAGTGTATGCCCAAAACGTTCACC
This sequence comes from Rhinichthys klamathensis goyatoka, assembly GCF_029890125.1. Taxonomy (NCBI): domain Eukaryota; kingdom Metazoa; phylum Chordata; class Actinopteri; order Cypriniformes; family Leuciscidae; genus Rhinichthys; species Rhinichthys klamathensis. Next base: position 91,199 of record NW_026606852.1, on the reverse strand, counting down.
TGAGCTTGATCCAGTAATTCCCCTCCAACCGGAAAGCTCCCTTGTTGTTTGGCCAGACTTCCCCATGACTTCTCATTGTCTTTGTCATTGTCTTGAGTGCTGGTCAAGATGTTCCTGCTGAGGTCGAGACAAACAGACTCTGGAAAATTGTGAATGGGGCTCCAAAATAGACCTAATATGCAGTTTGGAATTATAATGTTAAAAAAAAAAAAAAAAAAATTATGCAATGCTTCTTGTGCACTAAGACCTCAAGGAACCTTTATTTGTGTTTCAAATGGACAGTCAGAAAGATATGAATATATGTAGTCCCAGTTAGATTGTTAGGGTTTCATTATTAAATGTTGTTTTAAATTTTTTTTTTTTTTTAACTTTGGTGATTGTCAGGTAGAAATTAGAACATTTGTCATGCACAAAGTTATACACATTCCCCTGGCGAGTTTATTAAGTACCATACCCTAGTGAAAAAGAAGTGTGCTTAATTAAATTGAATGTGCACTTGTAGTGTACTTCATATTTTAAAAGTATACTAATATATAATAAAATATTAATGAAATAAAAGATCACTTAATTGTACTTATAGAGAGTACAGAAGAAAAAGTTATAAAACCTTAAAGTGTTTTGTCAGGCACTTCATATAAAGAACCTCATATAGGTCCTCCTTTTAATAAAATTTCATCAAATGAAATAACCCCTTAAATATGAAAGTGTTATGCGATCATTTAAGACCTTATTAAGAACCTTTTTGCCAAGTGTTTTTAAACAGAAATGAGTCCTACAGCAGTTGTAAAAAAACTGTACTTTTTTCACAAGGGTAATACTCTCAGCTAAACAAATTTCACAGTGTTTAAATGATAATGTCCATTCTCGAGAATTTAGCAGATTTTGTCCCAAAATCAGTGCAGAAAATGTGAAGGAAAAAAAAAGCCATCAGATTGTGTTTGGCCAGGTGATCAGTGCAAATCTGAATTGAGTAACATTCACTTATGTAAACTATTTACAATATCAAAACAGTCAATTTTATGTCTAGAAAATGTGGAAAACATGCTTCAGTGTGGTGGTCTAATAGTTTGCAAGTAAACACAACCTCCCACTCTTTGCTCTGAACATATACAAATTCAGTGGATCGTAAAATCGAGCAGCTTACGCTCGTAAGTGGAAGCCTTATTTGAAGACGTTTAATTGGAGCACACACTCCGGCAATTTCTTGGCAGCGTGACGTAGATAACTGTACTCATTTGCGTTATTACTGAGTAAACAGTTTTCGGCTCCCAAACAGAAACCCTTGAGATCTGTTGGTTTATGATGGAGTGGAGGAGCGTGTGTGTGTGTGTGTGTTTATGAACCAGACTCAATCTTTCTATCTGGTTTCCTACAACTCGGGTACCTCATTGTTTGCATCACACTTCAGAACAGATCACTGAAACACTGCCACACATCTTGAATGGCTGCCATGCCTATAAAGGAATGTACATCGCACGCCACGACAGAATAGTGGATCTTATAGTGAGGACATATCAAGCCTTTTCTCATCTGCTGTAAAAATGTACAAACATTCTTGTGTAAAATCATCTATGTTTCAGAAGTGTAATAGCTCTGAAACCTTTTCTCATGTGCTTGCAAATACACCAGATATTGTTGTGATTAATGAGGAGATCAGCGAGGTGTTCGTTGTGGAGGTTGCATGTACCTTTGACTCTAGTATGGAAGAAGCCTTTATGACTAAGATGATTAAATATCAACCACTTCTAAACATCATCTCAGAACTAGGTTATCAGAGCCGACTTCTTGTGCTCATATTTGGCAGCTTAGGACACACACACAGGCTGGTTGTAAGGGGGCTTCAACAACTAGGGATGCCCAAAAAGAGGGCTAAACGGCTAGCAAAGTACTGCGCTCTGTCTGCTATTATAGGCAGCCGTCATATCTGGCGGAGACGGTGCTACTTGTATCCATAACAACTGTGTGACGCTAAATATTGTGAAGATCTGCTGTATGCCGCTTGTCCATGATTATGTGCATGCATTTGACTGCATCTATAGTATTTGTGTCCCTGTAAATCATTTCTTTTAAGTGGACTCAAATAAATAGTTAAAATGTTTATGAACCACAAAGTAATTGCATGCAATCATCCAAAATGTTTATACTGTACCGATACTGTAGCTAGGCTGAGAGTTCTTGGTGACATTGGTTTGAAGCTGGTGAGAAAGTCACTATGGAACATTTGCGAGAAAGAACAACAAGAGCTTCAGGTTTCAATGTGTATGCGGGAAGTTAAAGAGGTCAGAGGTGAGCGCTTGGCGGATATTAGGTGAAGTTGAGGGTGGAGGACAACTCAGCGGAAGGTGCTTCGGAGGTGGTGTGCTTGGTCATATCGACTGCTTTTTAGACAAAGGCCACGTTGATAAGGTCTGTGAGGGAAATGAGCGCTGGAAATGAGTGTTTCTGCTCTTCAGGATGTTTATTATCCCTCTCTTTTTTCTCCTTCTCTCTTACTTTCTCTGCACTAGTTCTTCAATGTCTTCTATTATATGTTATTGAGATTGATCCTTAAAGATCGCAAAGATAATTTCTCCCCACCCCCTCCCCCCTCCCCCTTCCCCCTTCCCCTTCTGCAGTTGAGCAGAAGGCGACACATTCGATTCAACTGAATTAGCAATTGATCTTATAATAGTGGGCGAAGCAAGCACATTTCGCAAAATGCTAATTGCTTCAGTTGTAGCACGATCCCTCTCCAGGATTGCAAATGGGTAAATAGGCAGGTTACTTCCGTGTACGCACAAATGACTTTACACTGAAAAGTTCACGCACATCCACATATGAAATCACTCGCATATACATATATACACAAATAAAGCATGCATCCATGTTTTATTTTGTTTGTATGCGCGAGTGTTTTATGGATGTGTATGCGCGCATCGGGTTTATATGTATGTGCGAGTGTTTATAGGTGTATATGCATGGAAGTTTATATGTATATGCGAGTGTTTATAGGTGTGTCTGTGCCTGATCCGGTTATAGCAGTTAATAGGTTGTTTTAGGTTAGTAGCCTATTAGCCTATCATTGAATTCTGAAACTGATTTTTGTGCTCTTGCTCACATGAATCACTTTTAAGATACTTTTATGATGCATTTGTGTTTTATTTAAGCTACTTTTGTAGTGATTCCCTTTTAAGATACTTTTATGATGCATTTGCCTTTTTAAAGCTTCAATGGCTCAGTCCAAAAAAAAAAATTGTAAAGAAAAGTGCATGCTTAATAATTTATAATGGTGGTGAGTAAATTAAATGTAGGGGTGAACTATCCCTTGATGAAGACAATGTTAGAGAACAGGCATACTGTACATCTACAAATTGGTACTGTACTGTGACTGTTTAGTACTAAATAAAATAGCACTGCCCTCATTACCCTTGAGAGCACCCTTAAACAGACCCTGAGTTAAAGTGGGTTCTACCACGTAAGGGATCCTATTGGAAGAATGTCTTTAAATAAACTATGTCCTATCTCCATGCACACTACGCTCTCATGCTCACGCCCACTAAAACACGCCACAAATAAACTTCTATCTCCCAGTCCACACACACCTCATGTACTGACACAGAAACAGCCCGTAACTCAGCTCTTATATACATGCACTCTTCCACACATGGGAAAAGCACAAACATTGGTATAGTCACTTTCAGCCTTATATCTGTGCTATTTGTGTTTGTCAAACATGCAGCCATCACATAACATGCTAAAATGCCAATTCCTAATGCGACATAAACAGAAAATGGCCATTTCTTTAAACCGTTTGTGTTCTTTACTGTGTTTAAAATCACGTGAACGTAGACTTCTTATGTTTTGACTACATGAAGTCGTTACATTACATTCAGTTGTTGAAGTTAAAGGCCTATTTACACCAACACAAATAAAAATTATGTCCAATACCAGGTTCTCCCTCTGATATTCACTGTCCGTTTGTGACCGCTACCAGGTCAATAGCTGCATTTGAAAACACTTAATTTTAAAGTAGTACCTACTCAGACAGTCTAAGAACTTACTCTTCAACCGTTAAAAAGTATGTTATATATACTATGAATGTGTGTAGTATGAATAAAATCCGGACGTACTATGTCCGCAATGTTGTCATTGTCATGTGACTTACGGTGTCAGTTGCGTAGTGACCAAAAATCACTTGCACAGTGTGATATATTTCCTGCAGTTGTGTACTTACAATATCCCAAAAGTTCCCAAAGATTTTTAATTTCAGAGAAATTCCAATTTTAAAATATATATATATATATATAAATATAGCTGCGAGCAGCGATTACGGGCCCAAGCCGGTGGCACCGCAACCCCGGTGCCTTTAGTTACCTAAAGGCACCGGGGTGGCGGTACCACCGGCTTTGGCCCTTCATCGCTGCTCGCAGCTATATTTATATATATATATATATATATATATATATATATATATATATATATATATATATATATATATATATATATAAAGCCGGTGGCACCGCCACCCTGGTGCCTTTAGGGTTATTGTGCACGACGTGCAAAAACGTAACCCTGCTTTGACTGTCGAAAAGAAGTGTGCTGTAGAGCTTGTATCAGTGTGGGCTCTGCAAAAGTGTGCATTGAGGGCACATATCAACCACAAAGTATGCGAGAGCAACCTTCTGAAAGGTCAGGTCTACATCCAGGTCTACATCTGCCGTGTGTTTACATCATAGTAGTGAAGTTTGAAGCAATCAGGTGATTTCAAAGCTTTTTGAAAGTGACAGACTTCCTGCTGCCAGTTGGTGGCGCTATAACCGGGGTGGCGGTGCCGCCGGCTTTGGCCCTTTCATCGCTGCTCGCAGCTATATTTATATATATACCAGAGATGGGACCAAGTCACACATGTGCAAGTCTCAAGTAAGTCTCAAGTCTTAACCTTCAAGTCTCAAGTAAGTCCCAAGTATTTTTTTCCTGGGCAAGTCAAGTCAAGTCAAGTCACAGGCTATGTCAAGTCAAGTCAAGTCAAGTCTTGTAGTAGGTCAAGTCAAGTCCAAGTCAAGTCACCTTATTATTGTAATTTTACCTGCAGAGTTTGATCTATGGGCGTCAGTTTGGTTTGAAATGAACAGAGGCGCATTCGGAAGTGCATTTGGGAACAATGACGCATTCATTCACTTTTTTCTTTCACGCAGGTCATGTTTTGAAAGATGGTGTCCTGTAGCTTACTAATTTAAAGAAATAAAAATGTATACAAAAATGTGATGTCCGACTTCTTTTATGAAGAAGAAAGCCTTAAAGGGGTCATATAATGGTACATGCACTTTTACAAGTTGATTGTACTGAAATGTGTGTTGGCAGTGCCTGTACACAACCATCATATAATGATAAAAATCCATCCAGTGGTTTTGTTTTAATCTCCTTATATGTTTTCCCCTGCCTCAAATCGAGCCGTTCGAGCCTGTGACGTCACAGGCTCGGAAGCCCCTCCCACGATTGTTGAATGACAGCCGCGTTTCAACACAGACCCGCCCTCGCTCGTGAGAGCGAGCTGTCAATCATAGTCTGCGCGGACCGGCGCGGTCATTGTTGATATGCTGGAGCACTGTCTATTAGCAGAATGGCATCTAAGTGATTGTGGTGTTCTGTTCTTGGGTGTAATAACGAACACAGTCATTTTAATGTTCCTAAATCCGAACCGCTGAAGACGCAGTGGCTGAGTTTGTTTTCGAAGGGAATATTCCCCACGAGCAACGTCAATGCTCTCATGTTTGCCTGAATCATTTCACACACCAGACTGCTTTATAAACGAGGGTGAGTATAAAGCTGGATTTGCTAAGTAGCTGCTCATGAAAAAAGATCGGTACCAGATATTCGTGTTCCTGCTGAATCTCCAGAAGAACTGAAGTGAGTGTAACGTTTTATTCAACTTTATATTAATATTTATATCTTTGCAAATCGCTAGCTGCACACTTCACAATGAATGCGTCTAAGGTTTACACTCAGGGTACATTACGGCATGTTTTCTATGTATGACGTTCTCAATATAATTCATAATTCCACGTTTATACTGAACAACGCGTTATGGTTATTGTGTTATTGTGTTACAAACGGTGTACGCACAGAACAGAGGGGCGGGGTGAGCAAATTATCATTTAAAGTCATATGCACTGAAACGGCGTGCTGAAAACAGAGCTGTTTTTGACCAAGTAAAATAAGTGTTTTCTTACAATACTAATGAGAATTTTTAATTAAAGTATATTACAAACTTTTAATTTAGACCCCAAAGAATCATATTAGCTTGTACAAAAATGGCATTATATGCCCCTTTTAAGTTTTCAAAAAGCATTAGACATATGACCCACTATTCTGCTTCGTGTAAGTTATTTATCAATGAATTCAAACGCGTTGGCTGGCGCTGAGCCAGAGACATACGCTCTCAGTGCTGTCATATATCACAACTGTTCAGTGTTTTCAACCACATAATTTTTATTTTAGGTTTCAGACATTTAAATACACATAACTACTAGCAAAAAATATATTTGTAGTTTGTAAAATATACACTGATGTCTATGGAAGCGTCAATAATAATCATTTCCATTATAATAAGACGCGCGTTTTATTCATATCAGATACACATTGTGTAAGTAGCTTTACATTTTACCCTATTCTTCTCCCAGTTCACCGGTCACTTACTTTCATGTATTTCGTGAGAAGTTGAGAAATTGACGTGTTGTAAACTAACGTTAACATGGCACCGCCCATTCGCACATACAGCTCAACTAACGCGATCATTATAAAGGTGTTTAAACAACAAAACACATCCACTTACACATATTTGACAATCGGAATATCAGTGTTGCATGTTATAGCTAATACATTTGTGAACATTTTGAATAAAACAGGAAAAATGACATAAAAGCAGATCATTCATTCAGCGCTGTGTTGTGATTGCGCTGTGTCACTTGACAAGCAATGACGCGTCACCATGAAACATTAAAGTGAGTGACAGGTTCTAAATAACGGTCGCCTAGAAAAACTCACGCTGGGGGATCAGTTAGAATAGTTTAAACTTACTTGTGAAAGGGTTAATGGCTACTTTAGCTATTACATTAGCTAACTACCAACTAACATTAACAAATTGACAAGCACTTACTGGGCAGAATGGCTCTTCAAATGACGGACGAAATTGGAGGTTGTCGTCTGGCTGTCCGCAATGTTAATGTTGTAGCCTATGTCTTGCAAAGCGCTGTTCGTCTTTTGCCATCGTGTGAATAATTCTTGAAGCCGAAAGCAATGACCCTCGGTACCCCTCCGGCTGACATTTTGATGTGATATCTGATCTAAGTGGGCGTGGTGTGCGTAAGGTACGAGGTATGACTGATGATAGTGTCGTGATCAACTTTAAAACATTTTTTTATATATATTTTACATTCAAACTAAAAAACATGATGTGATTAACACTCAAGTCATTCAAGTCATCGTGTCTCAAGTCAAGTCAAGTCCCGAGTCTTTAACTTCCAAGTCCGAGTCAAGTCTCAAGTATTTCATTTTATGTCAAGTCAAGTCACAAGTCATAAAAATAGCGACTCGAGTCGACTCGAGTCCAAGTCACCAAGTCACAAGTCCCCATGTCTGATATATACACACACAAACACACACACACACACACACACATATATATATATATATATATATATATATACATAAATATATATATATTGTTTTTTTAAGAGACAAGACAGAATATTACTTGCCTGATCTGATTAGAAAAATAGTGTTTGTGTGTGTGTGTGTGTGTGTGTGTGTGTGTGTGTGTGTGTGTGTGTGTGTGTGTGTGTGTGTGTGTGTGTGTGTTTGTGTGTGTGTGTGTGTGTGTGTGTGTGGCGTAATTGAACAATGTAGACATAAAAACATACTCCGTCCTTTTGTTCATACAGGACATTATTCAAACTGCAAAGTGTTTACTTATATTTGTGTACACTTGCAATAAAACACAACATTGTGCTTTTGTCAAGCTATAAACTCTTGTCAAACTGTAAACTACAACTGTCACCCAACCAAAATCTCTTACACACACACACACACACACAGTTTAAAAGCAAAAAATATCAAACAATCCTATTTAAAAACAGTCTGTGGGAGCCATCTTTTGGACATTCATCATATCGCATTGGTTTTCATTTCTTGTCATCAAACAGAGCCCTAATCTGTTTATTTTTTCAGTTACACATTCTACATTGATTAAAAAAGAAAAATCAAATGTGTTTTTATTTTATACAGAAATAAATAATCTATCATTCAGATGAGAATAAAGTTAGTGTTAGTTCAAATTTTAAGGAAAACAAATATATGATCTGAAATATAGCACATTCATTTAAAATTCATTCAGGTTCAATTACCAAACATACAATCTTAATGTAATTTAAAGCAAACAATACATTTAAAATATATGGGTTGTATGACTATTTTTTAATATAAAAAGATATATATCCAAAAAGACAAGGCCTAAAGTTTAACAAGGGTTAAACTCTTATCACTGTAACAGACACAATCACACACACAATCACACACACACACACACACACACACAAGTCAAATCACTTACATTTTACATGCAATATTGACTTTTTTTCTGTTTCAGCAGCGAAAATAGTTAAACAAAGATCACAGCAGAACCATCGCGCATCTCACAGCAACGCGTTCTCATTACTGAATGATTCAGCATTTTGAACGAATCGGTTGACTCAAAGATTCAATGACCAATCAATCCATAAACATCTATCTCATTCATGAATGACTCAGTCGTTCAAACGAATGAATCAATGACTCGCTCATTAAGACGGTCGCCTGGCGACACCTAATGACGGTTTAGTGTTATGTTTAAAAGTATCATTCTTTCCAACGATTGTTAATTAACTCATATTTGAAACATAAGCTATATTTATATATATACATACATATACACACACATACACAAAAATAAAATAAAAACACATTTGAAACGTGTTTGCTTACTAAATTGTGAGCTGAACGAAAGTTGCAGCAAATATCAGCAACAGGAGTCAAATTTCATTAATCACGAGAGTGAAGAGCTGACTGAAAAGATGATGATGGAATAGGCTATTTTATGTAAAAACGCCTATTTAAGCGAATCTGTCATTGTACTCTTTTATTGTTGTGTTTTCCGTGAAAAATAATAGACTATTGAACTCACAATTCAAGCAATCGGCCCCCGAAATTGCACTAATTTTAGTGACACTAAAAAGTATGCGGCTGCACTGGCATTCATAATGGTGCGCGTCCATGGCGACGAGCGAGCAGAACAGAGCGAACGTTTAGTTAATTTCTACTTCCATAGGAATTCATTCGAGCGCCACCATTTCAATGTCTGTGCGGACGTCCATATTATACTTTCGCTTTCAAGTTAGTGTTTTTAAACCCCCCAGCGGGAGGTTTACACAATTGGTTTACACAATCACACGTTGATTAACCGGTGGGAAAATATTCCCATAGTAACATCCCTAATATATAAATATTTATAAATTCAATAGGCCTACCTGATTTTGAACACAAGAGGGCAGTATAGCACTATATATGATTTGGATTATTATTATTTTTGACTAAACAACCATTCTGGCTGTTTTTAAACTTAAAAATAATTCTTAAATTGAAAAAAAGGAATAAAATGGGTTTAGTTCTAATATTTGTATAATTTTATATAAAAATAAATGGTGTATAATTACATTTTAGAAAGATATGAGACATGCCCTGATTCTTTTTTTGACATTACTTGAATCCCTCAACCATAGCAAAACCGTTTGAGATATTCAATATCTGTTCACAATTTAGCATCTTCAATGTATTTTCATCATGTTGAAAAAGTTTGGCATGAATAAAATAAACTACTTAGGAGGAGTAGCTAAAAACTCAGAATCTGAAATCCACATTCAAACCAAAATATCTGACTTCCTGTTGGTCGTAGCTAATTACGGTAAATTAGAAAGTTGTCCGGCTCGAAGAGTACAATATACATATCGAGTTTTGTTACTGTAGATAAAACTAACCCCCCCACTTTTGTCAAAAGCATTTAGAAAGTGACACACTTCCTGCTGCCAGTTGGTGGCGCTATAACTTTGACTCACAATAGTCACATCCATGTGATCGGCCTCTTACAGCGATCACACTGCTGAAGTTTCATCAAGATCAGTTAATGTATGCAGAAGTTATAACGCACTTCTTGTTTGTTGTTTCTCGCCATAAATTCGTTTCCTCGCCACGGCCAAACCGTTCGAGATATCAAAAATCCCCTCGCAAACTTTCATCCTCAATGTCTTGACTTCATGCTGACCGAGTTTCGTGCCGTTTGTTTGAATTCTCTAGGAGGAGTATTTCACATTCCATTGCGTGTGTTTTACCAACAACCCTAAATAGCCGACTTCCTGTTGGGCTGGGGTAAAAAGTAAGAGTGTGAAGTATATATGAAACGAGGAGATCTACATGTGTACCGAGTTTCATATTATTACATGCAAGCGTGTTTGATTTATGGACCATGTTTTCGGACCCCGTTCCAGGGGGCGCTGTCGAGCCCCCCTGCCACGCCCGGGTACCATCTTCAGCCCGGCCCTGATGGCCGCGGGTTCTGACATGTGTGCAAAGTTTCAGGAGTTTTTGAGCATGTTAAGGCCTCCAAAAGTGTCCAAAAGGTAGCAGAAAAATAATAATAATAATAATAATAATAATAATAATAATAATAATAATAATAAATAATCCTAAGGAAAACAATAGGGCCTTCGCCCTTTGGGCTTGGGCCCTAATAATAATAATAATAATAATAATAATAATAAATAATCCTAAGGAAAACAATAGGGCCTTCGCCCTTTGGGCTTGGGCCCTAATAATTGTCCGTCCCGGAAAACCTGTTCACTTGTCGCCTGTCAGTGTCGTAATATCCGTGTTATCCCTGGTTTCCGCTCAAGTACTGCCATGGTACCATAGTACAACCATGGCAACAGATGTGGACAACTGCGTTACGTCTAGCGGGACGCTCACGCTGTTGTTGTTTCGTTCAAACATTATGGACCATGGCAAGCAGACTTTGGGAAAAAAGAACTAAAACCAGGATCAATATCAGCATGGCGTCTCCTAGATGCCGAGAGCTAGCGTCCTTGACTAACGAGATGTGACGAGATGCCGCTCTTGCATGTACTTTATTAGACAGGTGAGCAAATGTACATAAAACTAATCAATGTTATATAGCTCAACATGATGAAATGTTAGAATATGATCTGTATGTTATTCTAATGTTGATCTAGCTTACTGCTAGTCTCATATAGCCAACAAACTAACACATAGAATAACATTATAACTTTCAACACACTCAAATGCAGTTTAGTGTGATAGTGTAGACCAAGTGAAACAGCGCTGCGTTACCTCACGTTTAATTCGTCTAATAAACTGACATGTGTGAGTAATTCAGGGACTTGTGTGTGCGCTGATATCTGTCTCACATTAGCAATCGCGCCCTGCTTCATACCACAGTCATGATAAAAACATCAATGTATTCACTCATCCATAAACATTATTAGATCCATCGGCTTGACGACAAGTTCCATAATTCCGCAGGAAATTTTGCATCATCAACCTACGCCTTTGTTATTGTAAGAGGTTAGCGACCCCTAGCGGCGAAAAAAAATCAGGGACTTCATCTTCAGGGACGTCATCTTTAATGTGCACTTTTTCAGAATCTCAGTGGAAGTAGCAGGCCATCCATGTACTTTTCATCTACTGTTTGATGAATAGTATGAATTCAGACATGGTACTCTTTTCAGACACTGTTTTTTATGTACTATACTACTATGTATAAGGGAAGTAGGCATATGCGGATACAGAGATAGTTTAATGCGAGAGCAACAGCCCTGGGCATGTGACCAAGCTGAGGCCAAAAAAACTTGCAAGTTAGTATCGAACAAAAAGTTGCTACAAATATCATATATGAGTTCTCATATGCATTCATCTAATCTGCAACACTAGTGGCACCTAGTGGAATAAAAAAAATGCCCCCTTCACGTGTCGCCAAATTTTGAGCAGACAGCCAAACCTTTTGAAAGCATTTCAACCACAGCAATTAAGTGATATACCTCTTGATGACTAGCCTGGCAAGCCAGACTCACATCAAGATGTTAAGTCTGGGAACTCACCATTGGGATGGCTCAATCCGAGGGGTGGGATAAACGGTTGTCTTTCAAATTCCCTCTGCACGCAATAGGTGGCGCTACAACCAACCAGAGCGTTTTCCCACCAGTGGAGCTAGTTGATAGATTAAACTTTTGCCGTATCTGGTCGTCAAAACTACGAACACATCTTGCTTTTTTAAGAATGACTTCAGTCCCGTTCTTTGTTCTTTTCTCAAAGAAAAGCTTAACTCCAAGTCCTCCAGAGGCCAAAGCCAATTCGAAAGACAGCAGCACTGCAGCAGCCATTCTTTGTTTTCAAATAGCAGGGAACCGTCGCAACTCTGTCATCATTATGCTAAGCCCGTCCGCCAACTCTATACACGATGTGATTGGCCTGACTAGAGTTTGGTTTTTCCAGCTCGAAAGCCAACGGAGAGTTGCTAGACTACCCTGGCTGCAAAATAAATTTTAGGCTAGATTTCTAGGCTACTTGATGACAGCATCAATTAAGAAACTTTTTATTCTGGCCACCGCTGCCACTGTTTTATATGTTAAGCTTTAGATGAGAAAACGTCTCGGTTACGGATGTAACCCTCATTCCCTGAGTAGGAAACGGAGACGTTCCGTCGGAGGACGACGAATGGGGGTTTCACTTAGGAAGCCTATCGACTTCGAGTACTACAAAATGAGCCAATGGCAAAGAAATGCCATGGGTCTGCGGAATTTGCATGGCGCAACTCCGCCCCACCTCGTGGGTATAAAAGGAGGAAGCCCGGCAGAATGCAGACATGTTTCTTCGCTGATGAGCCAAGACTGAGCTCAGGCGATCCCCGCGGTACAGCGGAAGTAGCAAGAAGACGGAACGTCTCCGTTCCCTACTCAGGGAACGAGGGTTACATCCGTAACCGAGACGTTCCCTTTCGTTGTCACTCCGAGTTCCGTCGGAGGACGACGAATGGGGATACCAGTCTAATCACGCCACCTTCTCAGCTGTCTTCCAGTGCCCTGCGTAAATCTGAGATCCCTGTCGTGAACTGGCACGGACGAAGGACTCCAATTTAGCACAGGAATACCAAGGTACACTGGGGAGCATATCCCAAGATTTTTGGGGGAATATGCAATTACTGCCAACCCAGAGGGGGGGACTTAGAGAATACACATATGACCCGAGGGATGCATATGGGGAATCACTGGGGTGAATCAGAGAGGCTTACAGTGGAAATACACATGTGGGGGTCGCTCAGAGGAGTGACCATGCACACGGGAGGCACCTAGCCGACGTGCAGGCAAAAGACACTGGCGTCAGCGTCAGGAGTGCTGGAGGAACTCAGGGCTTTCGGCAAGCTCACCTGAGGAAATATCGCACGTATCCAGTCTGTGGAGTGGAATGGCGAGCAAGCGAAGACACCTGAGCGGGTCCGGTACTAGCTGGTTGAAGCGAGTACATGAGAGGACACTGGCTCCACTCGGAGATTGTAGAATCTGGCGAATGTATTGGGTGTCGCCCAGCCTGCAGCTCTGCAGATATCTGTTAGCGAGGTGCCATGCGCTAGAGCCCAAGAGGACGCCACACTCCGGGTGGAGTGGGCGGTCACACCAAGGGGGCACGGTCGACCTTGCTGCTGGAATGCCAAAGCAATGGCGTCCACTATCCAGTGAGACAACCTTTGCTTGGAGAGAGCCTTTCCCTTCAGCTTCCCACCATAACAGACAAAGAGCTGGTCTGAGGTCCTGAAACACTGCGTTCTGTCTACATAGATGTGGAGACCATGTACTGGACGTGTCTCGTGGACGACGCTCTAGTGGAAGTGATGGTAGCCACCACCGCTGGTGGTAGGGTACTCAAACCTGCCTCGTCCCGTCCAGGAGCCACACGTGGAGGCTCCAGAGATCGGGACGAGGGTGCCACAGGGTGCCCCGTCCCTGAGAAAGTAGGTCCTTCCTCAGAGGTATGGGCCAAGGAGGTGCTGTCGCGAGGAGAATGAGTTCAGAGAACCAGGTTCGGGTGGGCCAATACGGCGCGACCACCAAGACCTGCTCCTCGTCCTCCCTGACCTTGCGCCGGGTCTGCGCAAGAAGGCTCACTGGGGGAAACGCATATTTGCGGCCCCGCGACCAGCTGTACGCCAGTGCATCTGTGCCGAGCGTGCCCTCGGTCAGGGAATAATACAGGGCGCAATGGGTCGAGTCGTGTGAGGCAAACAAATCTATCTGTGCGTCCCCGAACTGGTCCCAAATCAGCTGAACCGACTGGGGATGGAGTCGCCATTCTCCAGGGAGGGGCTGAAACCGGGAGATCTCGTCTGCACAGTTCAGGGCTCCAGGAATATAAACGGCACGAAGCGACCTCAGATGCTTCTGACTCCATAAGAGGAGGTGGCGGGCGAGTTGCGACATACGGCGGGAGCACAGACCACCTTGACGGTTGATGTACGCTACAGTCGCGGTATTGTCTGATCGGACTAGTACATGCTGGCCCCTGAGCATGGCTCGGAAGCGGCGCAGGGCGAGCTGTACAGCCAGCAACTCGAGGCAATTGACGTGCCATAGGCGGTGGGGTCCTGTCCAGGAGCCCGCGGCAGCACATCCATTGCACATGGCGCCCCAGCCCGTGGCAGAGGCATCTGTTGTTACAACAACATGCCGCGAAGCTCGTTCCAGGGGCACTCCGGCCCGTAGAAACTGAGGTTCGACCACGGGGTGAAGGTCTGACGGCAGGTCGGAGTAACTAGTACTCGGAGAGTGCCGTGTTGCCATGTTGTCGGGACTCGGTCACGAAGCCAAAGCTGAAGCAGTCTCATATGAAGCAATCCGACCGGCGTCGCCGCGGCTGCAGATGCCATATGCCCCAGGAGCCTCTGAAAAAGTTTCAGTGGAACCGCACTCTTGCCCTCAAACTGTCTCAGACAAGTCAGCAGTGACTGCGCGCGCTCGCTCGTAAGCTGCGCGGACATGGCGACCGAGTCGATGTCCATACCGAAAAAAGAGATCCTCTGCACGGGGCAAAGTTTGCTCTTCTCCCAGTTGACCCGAAGGCCCAGACGGGCTAAGTGCCGGAGCACTAAGTCCCTGTGTTCGCAAACCTGGTCTCGAGAGTAAGCTAGGATCAGCCAGTCGTCGAGATAGTTTAGGATGCGAACCCCGTGTTCCCGAAGGGTGCCTCAACGACCTTCGTGAAGACGCGAGGAGACAGGGCTAGCCCGAATGGGAGAGCCGCGTACTGATATGCCTGCCCCTCGAAGCAAACCGTAGGAACGGTCTGTGTCGAGGGAGATAGGAGACATGAAAGTAGGCATCCTTCAGGTCGATCGCTGCAAACCAATCCTGGGGCCTCACACGTTCGAAATGCGTTCGGCAGTGAGCATCTTGAACGGCATCCTGTGAAGGGAGCGGTTCAGCACGCGCAGGTCCAGGATTGGCCGAAACCCACCGGTTTTCTTTGGGACAATGAAGTACGTCCTGAAGAAGCCGGATCTCATTTCGGCTGGAGGGACAGTCTCGATCGCACCCTTCGCCAGCAGGGTAGCAACCTCCGCTCTCATGATAGGGGCATTGCCACCGACCATAGTGGAGCGGACTCCCCTGAAGCGGGGAGGAGACCGCGCGAACTGAATCGTGTAGCCAAGCCTGATCATTCGTGCGACCCAGCGGGACAGGTTGGGAAGCTCTAGCCAGGCTCCCAAGAACTGTACCAGCGGGGTCAAGCGAACCACAGAATTCCCGTCGGTGGGGCAGCGAGGCGGTATGACTGGCCTGGACGTGGACGGCATAGCGGCCTGGTGTGGGGGCACAGTCATAGACCGCATCCTGACAGAGGAGACCAGGGAAGGACGAACGTTCCACGGGGGTCTGCTCTGCCAGGGGTCTGGCGACAGAGGAGGATGAGAGTGGCACGGTCCGGGGACGGCGCGCACTGTCATCCGGCTCTGGGACAGAGGAGGACGAGGGGTGCACGGCCCGGGGGCGGCGCACCGTGTCATCCGAGAACTCTGTGTGCTCAGAGAGGGGAGAGTCAGTTCTTTCTGGGAATAAGGATTCTTCCCCGGCCCTCCACCAGGGAAAGGAGTGGCCCTGCTACCAGCTCCTGGAAAGAACTGAGTCCCATCTCTGAGCAGCCCATCTCAAGAGTGCCGCTTAACCCGGCGTATAGCGGGGGGCGGGGCTGGAGAGGGCTGTGGCGTCCCCCTGCGGCTTCCAGAGCCAGCCCGGGTGAACGGGCGGGGTGGGAGCTGCAGGAGGGCGCCTTCGGCGGTGGGCAGACTGAGGGATCTGCTCGGACGGCGGGGCCGTCGGGGCAGAATAAGCCTCAGTCTGCTCGTGGTCGGTTGAGAACTGTTGGGCAAAGCCCTCAACCGCACCGCCGAAGAGGCCGACCTGGGATATGGGGGTGTCAAGCAGATGGGTCCGCCCGACATCCTGCACTATAGACAGGTTCAGCCACAGAATGGTGGACATCACCTGACCCAGGCAGCGTACGGCCACTTTCGTCGCTCGGAGAGCAAGGTCAGTGGCGGCGCGCAGCTCATTGAAGAGCCCTGGGTCAGTCCCGCCCCGTGCATGTCCGTGAGCATCTGGGTCTGGTAGACCAGCAGAATGGCAATGGCATGCAGTGAGGCGGCTGCCTGTCCTGTAGCGCTATAGGAATTCGCCACAAGTGTAGACGAAAAACTACAGGCTTCGGACGGGTGCTTAGGATCGCGCCGAGAGGAAGCACTCTGAGGACACAGTAGCATCGCAACAGTGCGTTCAACCGGGGGGACCCCAGTGTACCCATGGGCAGCGGCCCCGTCGAGGGAAGGAAGGGCGGAGGAGATCAACGAGGGATCGCTGGAAGACATGGGGGTCTTCGAGGATTTCGAGATCTCCTGATGCACATCCGGGAAGAAAGGCATTGGAGTGGACGCCGACAGGAGTCAGCGGCCACACCCAAAACCAATCGTCCAGCAGCGAGCGCTCGGACAGGGTGAAAGGTTCCACTCTAGTCCGATGCTCGCAGCGGCCCGGGAAAGCATGGCCGTCATCTCAGGATCTGACTCGACAAATGCCATATGCACACCCGAAAGTGGCAGCACTGTCGAATCTTCACTTCCTGAAGATTCTAGCCCGCCCTGTGATGCTGCGATGGACAACAGATCCGATTCTGAGCGTCAAGGGAAACCTGCGGGGCATCCGAAAATAGACCCGAGGAATCCCCTGAACACTCGCGGGTTGCGTCACTGAAGAGGGGGGCGTGGTCCACGGACAAACAGTCGGCGGATTTGTTCCACACTCACACCCTCAGGTCACACTGGCCACCAGCCGAAGTAGCACCTCACGTGGAGAGTGTTAGATCGGGGTGTGGATGAGGGGACTCTCTCTCTAACGAGATCATTGAGTCTCGACCGTAATGACGCGATGGTCAGGTTCCCGCGGGGAGAACGTGAGTCATCCACAAACGCTGCTCTAGCGTGATCAAGCCCAAGCACGCAGAGCAGAGAATGTGCCCATCAAAATCGACCGCAACCAGAAATGCACGGGCGAGCCGTCTTTAAATAGACGTGCCGCGTGCGAGCTCTTTTGTGAGAGGAGAAAAAAAAATGCAGGGAGAAACACACTCATTGGCAGATCACTGCACAGATCAGCAGGCAATGTGAACTCGCTGCAGATCGCCGTCACACCAACACCGGAGAGAGTGGCTCGTCTCGTAGAGTGAAGTCAGAAATGGCTGTGGAGTGAAGAGATGCTCTTGGCTCCGAAGCGAAAACATGTCTGCATTCTGCCGGGCTTCCTCCTTTTATACCCACGAGGTGGGGCGGAGTTGCGCCATGCAAATTTCGCAGACCAATGGCATTTCTTTGCCATTGGCTCGTTTTGTAGTACTCGAAGTCGATAGGCTTCCTAAGCGAAACCCCCATTCGTCGCCCTCCGACGGAACTCGGAGTGACAACGAAAGGGAACAGTTATTTTGCAGAATTACTGGTCAGTCTGTAAATTTGAGAGACCATGCACATTTGCTGTAATTCTGCATAATAGATCAATTTTCCCCAAATCATAAGTTAATACAGTCTGTTACATATATGTCGCACACTTACATCATGGAGACGTGACTATTAGATATGCGTGTTTACATCTGGAAGACGTATTTTTTAGAGTGTTTGCTTATCTGCAATACGTCTTTAGGACGTTACCTGTCAGATGTCAAATAGACGTTTAGAAAATGTTTATCTTTAAGATGTTTATGATTTAGAATGTATGTAAAACTGACATCTTAAAGACGTATATCAGATGTTAGTAAGCAGCAGATGCTTTCCAGATGAAGTGATCTTTAACAGACATCTTGCAGACGTATGTGTGCTATTTAATCGGCTGCTGTTCCAGTCTAATAATGTGATTTATTATCAACCTATGCGGAAGTATATGTCGCTAATGTGTGCGTTGGTCTGAGCGCTGTCATGATGCATCGGCTGACGTTACATTTTGTTTAATTTGTTGATTTTGTGGCCAGTTATCACCATATTCTGTTGAAATAACACACCGATTTTGTGATGCAATTATTTGTAATGATAATTTGAATTTTTATTACTGTTTTTTTTTGATAACTCTCACGCTTCACTCTGATGTTTGCTTGTGGCATTTCTTGTCAAAGGTAACATGCAGTATTATAAAAGAGAACACTGCAAGCTATAGGCTGATTTTAGGCAGAGTTTACTTTTTTCCTGAGAAAAAAAGGGGGTGAGAGGGCCAAGGTTCAAGAGTCACAGTTCTGAGACATGTTACTGTAAAGTAGCCTACAACTAGCTGTATTTCCGAAAAGACTATCGTTAGTAGCAGGTAAATTGTACTTTAATCTCTATGGCACATTTCCAATCGAGTCAAGTCATCTTTATTTATATAGCGCTTATACAATACAGATTTCAAAGCAGCTAGTGATAAACAGGAAAATAATGATTCAGTGATGCAAACAGTGCAATGCTTCAACAGGGCTATAAAAAGACAATGGTGTCATTGTTTAACTGAAGTCCCTTTATGTCTATTCAAATTTGTTCACTAACAGTGTAGAGTTCATCAAATATAAAATGAGTTAAATTCGGGTATATAAAATTTGTTGTTTTATGGTAATTTTAGCATATCATATCAATTTTATGCTGACGATAATTATTAATTATAATTATTAATGTTTTAGGAAAACCCAGCTATAATTTATTATTTTTTACCAATGCCTGATGTTACCTAATGTAGTCAGTGTGATTCAAACTAATTTTAAACTTGAGTCAAACCAGGAAATTTGTTACCACATTTTTGTCAACATTTTTTCTGTTTTTGTTTTGTTTTGTTTTTTGTCAAGCAAAATAAAATCGAATAAACTGATTTTAAGTGAAAAACATTATTTAAGTTCACACTTGACTTTACACCAACATAATAGGTTAGATCAAAAACGTTGGTGAGGACAGGTTTCCACATAAAAAAAAAAATTTAATGGTTAGCACATTTATTTGTAACAACCTGGACAGCTGTGCTGTATTAATGTTCAATGTTTGTCATGTGACAACACTGTAGCATACTACTCTGAAACATTATTTGTTGCATTTTGTATACTATTTCACAGACTATTCTTAAAAAAATAGCAGGCAATATGCACTGAAAAGCAAGTTAGTGTGCCATTTCGAACACAGCCTAACAGTCTGTCTAGAAAGAAAGGTGTGTCTTGCTTATAATAAACCCATCGAACATATTAGCGTGATACACCCTTATACTCCAACAAATTATTTATACTAATACATTTCAGTGTTTGATTGTAAGGAAAACATTTTGTACAATAAACTATTGTGTTACTGTGTAGAGTCTAAACTTAAAGTCGTCATGAAACAAAAGTAGCAACAGACCTTTTATCTGTATTGTTGATCGGATTTTGAGATGTGGGCGTTGCACTCAAAAATGAAAGAGAGCTTGCAGTCGATTGTAAGAAACAGGCAAAGTTTTGATCACGGTAATTTTTAAACTTTAAACAAGAAGATCTATAACATGCATTTACATAATAGGATGAATTTTCATTTAGACTTTAAGTGAAATCAGTTAAGGACCATTTGGCTAAGCAATAGCGTACCTATTTCTAGATTCTATGCAATCACAGATACAGGTGTGACATCTCAGGATATCAATTTGAGTGATGTCTGTCAGGTAATGGGACATTTCCAGCTTGCTGTTCCATAAAATGGCTTACAGCACCTTTAGAAAAGCATATAGGCAGGGATGTGGGTGACCTAAAAATTTACATTGTGGGTATACACAGAGCTATGCTATGCTATGTCTAGAGTTGATTTATCACTATTATATATTGAGTAGCGTCTAAGTAACCCACTTTTAAATAGCAGAGACTGTTCATTTCCCTCCCTGGTTTTCCCCTAGTACTGTAGCTCATGCTATTGAGCAGAGCTCTATCCTGTTGCACTGTCATCAATTGACTCCTTCACAGTTCATGTGGCTCGGCAGGCCAGGCGATCTGTCACATAGATCGTCTTTATGTGGAGACTGAGGCAGGTCATTCATGGAGTGGAGCAAGGGAGCTCTCTGCCATGCCTGTGTGTGTGTTTGTAAGCATCC
This sequence comes from Rhinichthys klamathensis goyatoka, assembly GCF_029890125.1. Lineage (NCBI taxonomy): Eukaryota > Metazoa > Chordata > Actinopteri > Cypriniformes > Leuciscidae > Rhinichthys > Rhinichthys klamathensis. The sequence continues at coordinate 70,464 of NW_026606852.1, read as the reverse complement.
TCTTCACTCCTTAGGCCAAGCAAAGAGATCCTTCTATGGCTGCCAACAGTGCACACACACTAAAACACACAAATGTATGTTTCTCTCTCTCACTTACTAGAAAGTAAATAAGTAAACACTGATTATACATACATATATATATATATATATATATATATATATATATATATATATATATATATATATATATATGCCCAATCGCTTTTTTTAATTGACTCATGAAAGAGTCCAAATAGTGTATAGTACAGAGAAAAGTGGATCGAAACACGTACACTCACTTGACCTTGATAGCTCTTTTTTTTAGAATGCAATTCCTTTGTTTAACCAATAAACTTAGAAACAGAAAATAAAGTTTAATCATTAACTATCATCACTTACACAACAAGCATTTAAACAACTGCCGCACTTCTGCAATATCGACCTTCAGTTCAAAAGCTGAGGTGAGGTTAGACCCACTGACCTGAGTCTATAGATCTGGAAGTCTTGCAAATATCATGGTCAGTTAGGTTTTAACCTAATAAAGCCTCTAAATCTCTTTTCAGATAACCTAATTAAAAGCCTGCAGCTCTTAATGAGGCAAATGTTGCAACAAGTTGTTGAAAACCAGTTTATTTGGTTTTAGAAGTATCTGTAATCTCAGGAACACAGTGCGTTATGCTTTTACAACTGGTTAAAGTCTACTTGAGAGCAGACATTGAGATTGGGCCTTTTGTTTGTGGCAATAAAACTGAGGCAGGTCAAAAGCGACATGGAAAAGTTAACCTGGAAAGTCTAATATATATATATATATATATATATATATGAGAATTTTTATATATATATATATATATATGAGAATTTATATACCGGTATATAGAAATTCTCTTGTCCTCTTTTCTCATTTTCTCACACTTATGTCATTCCAAATATGCATAACTTTTTCCATTGAGCACAAAAGGAGAACTTTTGAAGAATGCTCACACTGTAGCTCTGCGTGTAGATGACCATTATTTCTATGGAGGCCTAGACAGTCTGAACCCAGATAGCAAGCAACACTTATTGCATTGGAATAACATTACAAAGTGATGTTGGTTTTGTAAGACTGGAAAACTGGTTAAAGAGAAATTATCTGACCACTGGTCTCCGAAGACAAAGGACCTTGCTTGCAAATTAACATTTGAACTCTCTCACACACACACACACACACACACACACACACACACACACACACACACACACACACACACACACACACACACACACACACACACACACACACACACACACACACACACACACACACACACACACACTTCTTCCCCACATCCCCCACTCTCGCAGTGACACATAAAAACTCACATAAGAATGTATGGTTTAATGTGAATGATTATCATTGAGTATTGTGTTTAGTATCATTTTAAAGGTCTCAGGGTGGCTGGTACATATGTCTCATTTCCAAATAAGTAAAACAAAAGGAAATAAGGGTTTTAAGAGTTTAGGAATAACTGGCACACAAAGGAATGTGGTCTAGGCACTCCCAAAGGTTTAAATTCATGAATGCTAATTTCCACTGTTCTTAGCAAAATGGTTCTTCTACCCCCAGTGAGTCTGGGGGGGGGGGGGGGGGGGGGGGGGGGGGGAGGTGAACACAGTAAATTTCCACTAAATTCAAGCTTTACATCTGGCTATATAAGGAAAATGCAGCGAGAGCTCGGGGCTCTTTCTGTATCTTGAATCAGCCCGTGGATGCGGAGTCGCCGAGACTCAGCATTCATGTATTTCATGTCGGGTAAAAGATTTTCCTCTTTGTTCTAGAACATTTGATGATTTGCATTGATTATCTTTCAATTGATTATGGAATTATTATAATACATTTACCTGACATAATAAATTGTTATATTTGATTATTCTAACAGACTTTGACTTTATTTTCATTGGAGTTAAAAGGAATAGTCAAACATTAACATATATTTAATGATGCACAGATATCATTGAAAAAATTATCATTTTATGGAGTCAGATGAAAGGAGTTAATACATAAGATAATGTATTGCATTTAATTAAAAATCCCTTTGCCATTGGAAGAGACGGAACGCGCGTTGAGACCTTCACCGCTAATTTGAATGCCGCCCTTGGATCAAATTAGACAGGCTTACAAATTGGTGACCCCCGCGACGTGATGTCGCAACAGGATTTCGCGAGCAACGTCCTTTCCAGCAAAGTATGGGGATTTTAAAATCAGCATGAGGTTTGAACATCTTCACTTTCTTCTGCCGCTGTGGTAAGTCATTTTTTTCTTCCCTTTTGAGAAGTGTTGAGAAAATGTTGTTTGCTTTGTTACGGGTCGAAAAGCCCTTTGTTTAGTCCGGAACTGAAATACGTGAGGACGTGATAAGCGGCAGCGCAGATGAAGAATGAAAACCCTTGTTAATAGATTAAAGTTCCCTTCCGAGGGAACTTCCGCTGCGTCGAAATCGACACTACGGGGAATGCCCTTAGCATGACGCGTCTGAAGCCTGAATCCAACTAGTCCAATCCTGATTGGTGCTGCGTGATGACGTCAACCGTGACGTCATATGTGACGGTGAGCGGAACTATAAAAGGGGCGCCGGAACCCGGAAGCAGTAGCTTTCTGTCCTTCAGCAAGCGTTATATGTGAATCTGTCTGTCTTATTTGGTGTTGTTTGTTCGGTAAAGGTATTGTGATGGAAAAGAGTGCAAAGCATTTCAGACAGTGTGCGTCCCCTTGCCCACGTTATTTAAGCGAGGGTGACACACACGAGCTCTGTGTGATTTGTTTGGGAGTGGAGCATGCTCGGGCAGCGCTTGAGGGCGCTGCCTGTGCAAACTGTGAAACACTGCCCCTGAGAACGCTCCGCTCCCGCCTGAGCCTGTTCGATGAATCAGGCCAGGCTCGCGCTCCCCATGGATCAGGTCCCGCGTTTGTTGAGGCATCGCGGCGCTTGCATTCATGGGGATCGCAGAAAGAACTGTCAGAGAATGTTGAGACGGCTGAGGCCCTTTCTCAGCATTCATCTGTCAGTTCTCATGGTCCCGCTCACGGTTCAGGAGCCCGCCCTGCGGCTTCTCCCGACCGCAGAGAGGATCCGATGCTTGAGCTATCTGAATCCGAGGATTTAGATGTGCTCAGCGTCGAGGCAGAGGGATGTGATATTCCATCACCACATTCCCCTGCCTTTGAGGAGCTGCTGGAGGTTGTGACCCGAGCTGTGGCCAAATTAAATATCGATTGGCCCCCAGAAGTGCAGGAAGCGACTAAAAAGAGTAAACTGGATGAGCGCTTCCTGCAAACTCGGGCACAACCTTCGCGCCGGAGTCTCCCGTTCTTCACCGATCTCCACACTGAGGTGTCGAGATCGTGGAACAAGCCCTTCTCCTCTCGACTTTCCAGCCCCGATGTACATTTATATTCGTCAATCATGGGGTCGAGAGAGAGGGGCTACGGGACGATGCCGCGGGTTGAAGAGGCTTTTGCTAACCACCTCTCGCCCGATGCTGCGTCGTCCCTGAGAGCTCCGGCGCTTCCCTCCAAGCCCTGCCGTACCACCTCGGCCTTGGTTGGGAAAGCATATATGGCGGCAGGTCGGGCTGGTGCATGCCTGCATACTATGGGGCTGTTGCAGGCATACCAGGCCGACCTCCTAAAGGAAGTGGACGACAGCGGGGAGGTCGCCTACGACGACATCCGCGAGATGCGTCGTACGGTGGACTTGTCTCTCCGTGCTACCAAGGAGACGGCCCGCGCCATCGGCCGTTCTCTAGCAGCATTGGTAGCTACGGAGAGACATCTGTGGCTGAATCTGTCGGGCATCGGGGATAAAGACAGGGCTTTCCTCCTCGATGCCCCGATTTCGCCTACTGGCCTCTTCGGCGACGCAGTCAACACTGTCGTCGAGAGGTACCAGGAATCGAAACGACAGTCAGCCGCATTGAAACATCTTATCCCCCGCCGTCGTTCTAAGTCTCATGGGTCTGCTGCCAGGGGGCAGTCCCATGAGGCAGCCGCCAGCTCCTCACGTCTGCAGCTGCAGAAAGAGAGTGTTGCCTCTCGTGCTCCCCCGAAAAAGGCCTGGAGCCAGGGGCAACACTCTCAATCGAAGCCTTCCAACCCTAGGGCAGATCTGAGGACTGTCATTCAGGCGAGGAAGGCTTCGTCAAAGAGGTCCTGACGCGTTGCGCAGGCCTCTGAGGGTGGTCCCCTCCGTGATCGAGCAACAACAGCTCGCTCCTTCACGGAGCCCTCAGGAAATCGATGTATGCTGCCCGCCGCTACGTGCGCTTCGGGACGCATCGGTTTCCAGCGAATGCAAGGTGCAGAGTCCGCCCGTAAAATTGACGGCTCCGCGCATTGTGTTCCCTCTCAAGAGGTCTGCAGAAAAATTAAATCGGTTAGTTCCTGCCAATCAAATGCTTCAGGTCACCGATATCTCTACTATAAGACCAGAAATCAGTCCCGAGAGACTGATTCCCTTAGTGGATTATTTAGACACCTGGAAGGGTCTTCAAAATATATCTCAATGGGTCCTGCTCACGGTAGAAAAGGGGTACAGAATTCAGTTCGAATATCGTCCACCTCGATTCAGCGGAGTGGTTCATACGCTGGTCAAACCAGAGCAGGGTCAGGTCATGGAACAGGAAGTTCAGTCCCTCTTGGCAAAGGAGGCCATAGAACGTGTTCCTCCTCAAGATTGGGAGACCGGGTTCTACAGCCGGTACTTCATAGTTCCCAAGAAGGATGGGGGGTTGCGCCCGATTATAGATCTCAGGGTATTGAATCGGTCTCTGAGGAGATACAGGTTCAAAATGTTAACTATACCTCTAATTGTGAGTCAAATCAGATCCGAGGACTGGTTTGTCACCATAGATCTAAAGGATGCTTACTTCCATATATCCATCCTTCCTCAGCACAGGAAGTTCCTAAGATTCGCTTTCGGGGGAGTAGCGTATCAATACAGGGTTCTTCCGTTCGGCCTAGCACTGTCCCCTCGCACCTTCACGAAGTGCATGGATGCTGCTCTTGCTCCTTTGAGACTTCAAGGCATTCGCATCCTCAACTACATCGACGACTGGCTAATACTGGCGCAGTCGCTGGAGTTGGCAGTTCAACATCGAGATGTTGTTCTGCAACACCTGAGGTGCTTGGGGTTAAGGCTCAATATCAAGAAAAGTTCGTTAATTCCTCTACAGAGAACAACTTTTCTGGGGGTGGTTTGGGACTCAGTTACGATGCGGGCACAACTGTCTCCCGCCCGGATAGACTCCATCCTGACCACAGTAATGAGTATCAAACTAGGCCAGGCTGTCACTGTCAAACATTTCCAAAGGGTTCTGGGTCTTCTTGCAGCAGCGTCCAACGTTATTCCTTTTGGCCTGCTGTATATGAGGGCCCTGCAGTGGTGGCTCAGGACCAGAGGGTTTTCCCCGAGGGGGAACCCTTTTCGCACGATCAAAGTAACGCGCAGATGCCTTCGTTCTTTGGTCATGTGGAAGAAACCGTGGTTCCTGTCCCTGGGTCCTGTGTTAGGAGCACCGTGTCAGAGAAAAATTCTGACCACGGATGCGTCCCTCACAGGCTGGGGTGCGGTAATGGAAGGCCGCTACACCAGAGGTCTCTGGAGGGACCATCATCTTTCTTGGCACATCAATTGCCTGGAGATGATGGCTGTGTTTCTGGCTCTCAGGCATTTCCTCTCGGACCTCAGAGGCCATCATGTTCTAGTGCGAACAGACAACATGTCGGTGGTCTCGTATTTGAATCGTCAGGGGGGCTTGAGGTCGCGCCCTCTGTGCAGACTGGCGCATCAAGTCCTCCTATGGTCCCAGGGAAAGCTTCTGTCAATCAGAGCAATGTTTATCCCGGGACACAGCAATTTGGGGGCAGACATCCTGTCGAGGCAGGGGCTGAGGCCCGGGGAGTGGAGACTCCACCCCGAGTCGGTGGAGTTAATATGGAAGGAGTTCGGTCAGGCGGAGGTGGACCTATTTGCCTCCCAAGAGAATTCTCACTGCCCCCTATGGTACTCCCTTACTCATCCAGCTCCTCTGGGACTGGATGCCATGGTACAGACGTGGCCGAGGTTACGTCTGTACGCGTTTCCCCCGATCGCTCTGCTCCCAGGGGTTCTAGAGAGGGTCCGGCGGTACGGGATCAGCCTGCTCCTTGTAGCCCCGTACTGGCCGGCCCGAGTATGGTTCTCGGACATCATGGTCCTCCTGGCGGGCCCTCCGTGGCAGGTCCCTATCAGGAGGGACCTTCTTTCTCAAGCAGAGGGCACAATATTTCACCCTCGTCCAGAGCTATGGAAACTGTGGGTCTGGCCCCTGAGGGGGACCAGCTCATAAATGCAGGTCTTTCAACCGAGGTTGTTGAGACCATTTTAAACTCTAGAGCCCCCTCCACGAGGAAATTATATGCTTTGAAGTGGAATGTGTTCTCTTTATGGTGTAGAGATCACTCTTTGGACCCAGTTAACTGCCCAGTGGCTTCAGTGCTGGAGTTCCTTCAGAACCGCTTCTCTGACGGGCTCTCCCCGTCCACGCTTAAGGTCTATGTGGCGGCTGTTGCTGCCTTCCACACGCCTTTAGGGGTGGGCACCTTGGGGAGGCACCCACTTATTGTTCGTTTTCTTCGTGGAGCAAGGAGGATGAGGCCTGTCATCCAGTCCAGAGTTCCCTCTTGGGACTTGACAGTGGTCCTCGAAGGGTTATCCCTGGCGCCCTTCGAACCTCTGGAGGAAGTGTCGGAGAAATTTTTGTCCTTTAAGGTAGCATTCCTGCTTGCCATCACGTCCCTAAAAAGAGTGGGGGACTTGCAGGCTCTATCGGTCGCTCCTTCCTGCCTCGAGTTCGCTCCTGGCAAGGTAAAGGCTATTCTCCACCCTAGACCGGGCTATGTCCCTAAAGTGCCCACAAATGTGGCACGGTCTACAATTCTCCAGGCCTTTCATCCTCCACCCCATGTGTCGGATGAGCAAGCTAAAATGAATTTACTGTGCCCGGTTCGAGCCTTGGAGGCCTATGTGCATAGGACCTCAGGCTGGAGAAAGTCGGACCAGATGCTTGTGTGTTTTGGGGCACCTAAGAAGGGTTCTCCTGCTTCCAAACTAACTATAAGTAGATGGATCGTAGAGGCTATTTCTGCAGCTTACGAGGTGCGCAATTTGCCTTCACCTCTTTTGCTTAAAGCCCACTCCACGAGAGGAGTGGCCTCTTCTAAAGCTCTACTTGCGGGTATTTCTCTTCAAGAGGTCTGTGATGCCGCAGGCTGGGCCTCCCCTCACACTTTTATAAGACATTACAGTCTGGATCTGCCCTCTACACCGGGTTCACGGGTTCTCTCGTCTTGAGTGTGCCAGATTGCTTCACACCAGGGCGTACTCTCTTAGTGTGGCGCAGTGGGCATTTCGTTCCCCGTAGTGTCGATTTCGACGCAGCGGAAGTTCCCTCGGAAGGGAACGTCTCGGGTTACGTCTGTAACCCTCGTTCCCTGAGAAGGGAACGAACGCTGCGTCCCTCGGCCACACTCTTCGCGCCCCTGGAGACGACTTGCTTCGGACTGTTTAAAGCTACTGCTTCCGGGTTCCGGCGCCCCTTTTATAGTTCCGCTCACCGTCACATATGACGTCACGGTTGACGTCATCACGCAGCACCAATCAGGATTGGACTAGTTGGATTCAGGCTTCAGACGCGTCATGCTAAGGGCATTCCCCGTAGTGTCGATTTCGACGCAGCGTTCGTTCCCTTCTCAGGGAACGAGGGTTACAGACGTAACCCGAGACGATATCCTTGTTTGCCTAAGCAACAAAAAACGCAACCTAAAATCGGAATAACATCTTCCAAATGTTTTTCGTGTAACGTTACTTGATGAGGAGCTGTAAAACAGCCTAAAAGTTTTCAAATCAGCCGCATGTTTGTCGCCATTGTGGTATTGGCTTTGTTGAAACGAACTAGCAACAATAAGAGAATCGGCAAACAACAGAAAGAAAAATCTAAGTTTGTAAACGGAGAAATCAGAGAACACGTGATTTTTTTAAATAAAAAGGCAGATCGATGCATTGTTTATAAAAAGCTAAATTTGGGAAAACAGGATGATATGATTTACAGGCTAAAAGCGGATCTCATGGCTAAGCTAAATGCTATTTTCCATGCTGCCTCCAAAAGGAGACTAAGCTAAATGCTAGTACGGTATTGCCCATGCTACTTAAACAAAGCTAATGCTAAATGCTAAATGCCATGCTGCATTCAGAAATGCTTAACCCTTTGCGTGACCGGCCCACCGGTGGGCACAAAAGCCACATTGAATGATACTCTAAACTAATCTTGACAAACTCTATATTGCATTTGAAAGCTTCCACTTTAACACAGATGGGATTAAAAAGCAATAATGCAATAATTTGTATTTTCAAATTTGGAGTTGTGCTTTAAACATTGTAATGCACTCATAGAACACACTTTATAGTTGTTTGTGCAATATGTGCACATAGGCTAATTGTAAGTTTATTCTTTAAACACAGGATTGCTTTACTGTTTGTGTATTTGGAACACTTAGGTAAAGGCTGTTGATGTTGTATTCTAGGCTATGTATCCTGTGTGAACTGAATTAAACGCGTGTGTCTCTATGCTGAATGTGGTTATAATGTGATTCACAATGAATTTGAAAGTCAGAAACCACGAACGCGCATCTCATTAATCCTGAAACAAAAAACCTTTTCATATTCAAAGCTTTAGAGAACGTAGACTTTACCTCTCCACTCTATGGGAGCTGTTTCGCATACCAAATTTGTAAATGGTTACGTTTGAATTAATTCTGAATGACTCTGAAAGACTGTTTTTTCCATAGATTATTGGATTCGTATATTTCCACATCTTTCGCGTCAGATTGGCGACGGCTAATATCCGATACCATTTTAAGTGTACTTGAATGAGGAGACGGGGTAATTTCCGTCTAGAATCAGCTAATGCTGCAACCTAGATTTGGGTACGTCTAAATACCTCTGTCCTAATTTAATGTTACTTTAGATAAGTGCTAAAGTAAATTATTGAATTAAGTTCCTGAGGTGGCATTCAAGGGGGCTATGTATATGTCTTCGATTTTGCACGTGTGAATTACGGCAGATCCCAGATATTTAGCCAAATTACCTCTGAATTGGTTATTGGAACTGACGGGAGTGTGCCGTGCGGCCTTGGGAGAAGGAACGCTGAGCGATATAGATTCCCTGATCTAAACAGATAAAACTAAAATTAAGAGTTCAAAAGAATAATCAAACGTTAAAATGGCCATTTAAAAAGACTAAATGAGAAGAAAAGGTATTTGAAACCTAGCAAACAGAAAAGATAAACAGCGAATGTACACCTTATCAGCCCTGAGCCAGAAAGCCTTTTCATATTCAAAGCTTCAGGGAACGAAATTTCCCCAAATATAAATTGGAACATGTATAATGATCCTGCCCTGTTTACATTGTGGGCCGAAAAGGTCGAGCCTACACTGTACAAACTCAGTAAAAAAGGTCTTAACGTGGACGCTATTGACAATGAAATTGTCACTTGGTGGAAAACCGTGGGTAGTAAACAGAAGAAATCAAAACATGGTGAAATAATTGAGGCTTTAAACTTCATAAGTTATAAACGGCTAGATAAGTCAACAACATTTCTATCTTCGCTTCTGGATGTTAAATGTGAAGAAGTGCATTCTAAAAATGCAGAGGCAAAAATGTCTGAGGCAAAGATTCAAGATCTTCAAACACAGCTAGATAAATTACTAGCTGAGCAGTTAGCCCTGACTGAAAAGTGTAAAAATCACAAATACACCATCGCAGATCTTAAGGCTCAACTAAATGCTAAAAAGTCCATGTCTCCCAAAAAGCTCAACAGCGATGGGACTAAAAATGTGCACTTCTTAAATGAGCCCGCCTGCCCTAACAATCCTGTATCTTTTCAGACAGGTGAAGCATGTGATAGAGTTTTGAACAGAGTGCCTGTTTCAGCCTTTAAGTTGATACGGCACCCAAATGGCACAGAGTCAACCATTCGGCGTCCTCTAACGGTAACTGAATGTAGCTTGTTTAAAGCAGAGATCGGACCATTGCCCTTGAAAGAGCCATTCGAACCATGGTGGAGACGCATTGTTAGTCTAAAACATGCATTTCAGCTTGAACCAAAAGATATTTGGCAAATTGTTATCAGCTCAATTCCAGATGTTCTGAACTATAAGATACCACAGGCTTTGATGACAGGCAACATTGTGCAGTCAGTGTATCAAGACGAGCCTGAGGGTGAAATCTTTAATAGACTAAAACGATGTCTTCGCGATCTACGTGGTTGTAGTCCTGTTGGATGGGAATTGATTTTCAATCGGAAACAGAGTACTGAAGAATCGTTCGAGACATTTGCAGAAAAAATGTTTGAACTGTTTGAGGAGTATTCTGGAATTGAAGGTGTTAACCACAACAATGTAACTCTCCTTGACTTACTACTTACAAATGCAGGGCCGCGTGTACAGCAATCGCTCATGTATGGTGCTTCTCCAGCAAAAAATACATTCGAAGATATTGTTAGCTGGGCAACAAGAATTGAGTCACGAAAACAGATGCATGGTGAGGTAGCTGTGTTAGAATGTCATGAAAATCCTCCATTTGCAGGAGATTTCAGAAAGCCACATGGTGAAAAACTGAGCAGACTCTGTAATTCCTGTCACAAAACAGGCCATACAGAGGAGAAGTGCTGGTCATTGGGCAGAGGCAGACCGCCACCCTATTTCAAAAAACGCAGACAGCCACACTCTGATGACACAAACGAGCAAGTGACCAAAGCTCAAATGTACCTAAAACCCTCACTGAGCTAACAACTTTGGTCACTCAAGGCCTTCAGCTATTAGCGTCATTTGCTAGTCGGGTAGCAGCCCAATAGCAAATGGCTTAATAGTTTAACATCTAAATTCATTGAATCTGTCACATTTTTCCCTCAAACATATTGACACGAGAACGAGCAGAGACTCGTCAGAGACCAGAAACAATATAATTTTTATTTATATTTTTAAATTCTAATATACATTATATTGTAATCGCCAAGCAGGCATTAATTGGAGAAGTGTGACATTAATCCTTACAGTTCGATTTCGTTGACCTGCTACCCAGTGCCAAAAGGGCGGAGGTGTGTTTTAATTTTTTGCCTTTAAAAAACACTCCCAGAAGTGTGGCACAGGTAATAGCCAACTGATCATGGAACCAAATTTAGAAGGAGGGTGTGAACTAAACATCAGACAGACCACAGCCTTTTGCAGGTAACTAGAGATCTGCACTAACCAAATGTGTGAACGACACCATGAAACGATTCATGCCCACAGATCTGGCTGTAATGAAAGCTCTAATGCTGTGACACAGCAGACTGTGAAGGCTCGACTACAAGAGCAGCTTTTAGGTGTCGCACACTGCACTGAAACAACAGCAATAATTCAGACCTGGTCAATGAAACTCGGTTTCATGTGACAGCTGGAATTAAAATTGCAATGGACATGATAATGGAGCAAGCAAAAGGATCCCACATGTCTGAATTTGAAACTGTTGAAAACATCAGAATTAACTGTGGTTCTCTCTGCACTTGTTTCTGTCAGGTTTACTTCTGCAATTCCTCGGAGGACGGATGCCAGGACGGCCGGACCTCACGATTGTTAGAACATAACCTGAGATTCGGGAGATGGGTGAAAAGACACTTCAAAGGCCATTTACATCTCACAATAGCACATCACTACATTAGCATGGCCTCCCAGTTTAGAACTGGAACTAAAATTTGCAACACAATTGTTATCCAGTAGATTCCACCCATCTCCTAGACATGAACACTGAACACACTCCTCCATCACTACACCCTCACAGCATCATCACCTGGAATAGATCAAGTCTATTCAGACTGAACCCTACACATCATGAGAAGATAAAGATGACATAGAGTCCAAAAGTGTAACTTCACTAAAGATCTATTGTGCATCTTCACACTAACAGATCCAGATAGCTTCACACACATAGGATGGTAAAGCTGATCCCATGATGACCGAGGCACACATAGCATACGCTATTCACAACACTCTGCCAACTCATGGGAAAACACTGTAATATACATATGAATGGCTACAGTCACAAATCAATGATGCAAAAACAAAATTAAAGCAGAGGCAGACCTGCTATTAAATTTAAAAATGTTTAAACTTTCTGATTGTTATTAGGGTGGTTGGAAGGTCAGAGGGCCCCTGATTTCTCAACAACCACTAATAACAGAAACATCATAACAAAATAGATTGCTTCGTGTGAGCGCTTCAAACAATTACAGAATTTACAATTCAACCCTGTCATTGACTGTGACTTAGCCAACAACAACACACACACACACACACACACACTCTCTCTCTCTCTTTCTCTCACACAAACTCTCACACTCACACACAGACGCACACACACACACACTCACAAAAACACAATCTCACACCTGTTACAAGGAATGAACAATCTCCATTCATGTTCCAAGTCACTTCTTAGATTTGCATAAGTGGCTTACATTGGAAGATTCCTGAACAAACAGTGATTCTTCATATTTTTTTTATTTTTGAATATTATTGTTGTTACAAGACGTATTGATGCATACCATTTATTTGATTGCTTTGATTACACTGACCTCTTGCTGCATTTCCTTTGAATAATTCAGACCAAAAAAATATATATATTTAAGAATTGGACATTTAATATGAGACACCCTTACCATTCAGGACCTTGAGAAACATATGAGACAGATGTACCATTCACACCTGCTGACAAGAACATGGTATTTTACATTGAATGACATGATGTTGTTTTGTTGCATTATGCGTTTCTAAGGATTTCTTCGCGAGTTCAGGTTCATATGTGTTCAATCGTGAAGCGGACATTTAAGATGCTTTTCAGGTGTCTCACACAAAGCAGTGTGAAGCCAAGGAGAACACCTTCATCCACTGAGGTCTGCCCAGACAGCCGCACCATTGGGAGGTGACAGGATTGGTCAAGAAGGGACCAATTCTATATCATCATGGGGAAGGTGCCAGGGAAACGGAAGTTTCTCCATGAAGGAATGACACGTCAACTGAACAAGTCAAAAGGTCCAGATTGACTATATGAACTTTGCTCACATCACTGGATCACCGGAAGAAAGCCTGAACGCCTTCTTCCACCTGCTGGACTCATGCTACATACACCTGGTGAGAACAGGTGTTCTGCAGGGGAACACAGCCCTCTGAGCTTCTACAGATGCTGACATTGCAAAGACAATTGTTGAGTTACATCTCAATCACGACAAACGTCTTACTATGACCCCTTAAGTGTCTGAATGTGACCCACGGGATCAAGGAGGGAATCTGTAAGACTGGAAAACTGGTTAAAGAGAAATTATCTGACCACTGGTCTCCGAAGACAAAGGACCTTGCTTGCAAATTAACATTTGAACTCTCTCACACACACACACACACACTTCTTCCCCACATCCCCCACTCTCGCAGTGACACATAAAAACTCACATAAGAATGTATGGTTTAATGTGAATGATTATCATTGAGTATTGTGTTTAGTATCATTTTAAAGGTCTCAGGGTGGCTGGTACATATGTCTCATTTCCAAATAAGTAAAACAAAAGGAAATAAGGGTTTTAAGAGTTTAGGAATAACTGGCACACAAAGGAATGTGGTCTAGGCACTCCCAAAGGTGTAAATTCATGAATGCTAATTTCCACTGTTCTTAGCAAAATGGTTCTTCTACCCCCAGTGAGTCTGGGGGGGGGGGGGGGGGGGGGGGGGGGGGGGCTGGGGGGGGGTGAACACAGTAAATTTCCACTAAATTCAAGCTTTACATCTGGCTATATAAGGAAAATGCAGCGAGAGCTCGGGGCTCTTTCTGTATCTTGAATCAGCCCGTGGATGCGGAGTCGCCGAGACTCAGCATTCATGTTTTTCATGTCGGGTAAAAGATTTTCCTCTTTGTTCTAGAACATTTGATGATTTGCATTGATTATCTTTCAATTGATTATGGAATTATTATAATACATTTACCTGACATAATAAATTGTTATATTTGATTATTCTAACAGACTTTGACTTTATTTTCATTGGAGTTAAAAGGAATAGTCAAACATTAACATATATTTAATGATGCACAGATATCATTGAAAAAATTATCATTTTATGGAGTCAGATGAAACGAGTTAATACATAAGATAATGTATTGCATTTAATTAAAAATCCCTTTGCCATTGGAAGAGACGGAACGCGCGTTGAGACCTTCACCGCTAATTTGAATGCCGCCCTTGGATCAAATTAGACAGGCTTACAGTTTAAAGGTCCCCTGACATGGGGTTATTTTATTATTTTATAATGTTTCCTGGGTTGCCCTTATAATGTTAGTATGTTTTTTAGATCAAAAATAGTCATAATTTAGAAATAAAAGGCATTTTTCCTAGCCTGATTTTAGCCTCTGATTTGAACGCTCTGTTTGAAGGGGCGTGTCTGCTGTGGGATTCAGTGTATCCGCCCACTGCTGTGATTGGCTGGCATGCTTGCATATGAAATAGCTACATATTACATGTGAAACTCTCTCGAATACTTTTACTACAGCTATTATACGTTTTTACTATTACAGCTATTGAGATTAACGAATCGTGAGAAGTTTTTAAAGTAGGATTTTTAGAGATATTCCCATCACATAAAATGTTGCCATGATGAGCATTGAGCAAGCAGATGACAGTTTGTTGGCGAGAATGAAGATCTTATCATTGCAACGGTTTCTGCTGCACTATCTCTAATGCTTTCACCTGGCTATCCCCTGCGGGGCTTGGCCCCTAATAATCCAAGGATGAGATTTTGATTTTATAGATTTAGATATCAATAGCGCAACTGAGCCCATAACATTTTAGCAAATATTACTAAATAATATCTAGTATATAATGATCTTTGGAATTTAATAAATGTAGTGGAAAATCAAGTAATGCTGATATGCTTGCCTCCTCAAAAGCTGTAATAAAATTGGCATGGGCCAAAGAACTATTATATGAAATTGACATTCTGTTGACAGAGAAGTGGTTTCAGTAGGGATAGAGACATTAAAAAGGACAGGTTTATGATCAGAAATGTTAGTATCGTATACAACAGAGAGTCACTAACAAATGGTCCATAAGATAAAACCAAGCCTAAAATATGTCCGTTAGCATGTGTGGGAGCATTAACTACTTGTTTACAATCAAAAGAATGCATAATACTTAAGAAGTCCTTGGATGGCAAATTTGAGTCACAACACACATGGATATTAAAATCACAAAGTAACAAAGTATACTTGAGGACAGTTGTCCCCAATAAGTCCGCAAAACCATCAATGCTTATTAAATTTTGGCGGCCGATATATAAAGGTCACTGCCAATGGACTTGCAGAGTTCATAAGAAACAATTGCAGTTCAAAGCTATTATAGACATCAGATGGCAAGGCGCGAATGTTAAAGTTATTTGTTCTATGGATAAACGATTTTTCTCACATCACCCTGCACTTCAGGTTCTAGTCAGATTTCCTGAAGCTGCGGCAGAAATTGGTCACTTGTTCACACAATTACTAGGCTATTTTCTAAATGGACCTACTGTACTGTACTGTACTGCACTACTGTATATGCACAAAACACATCGGACCCATTTGAATTCTACACAGAATGCTGTATTTTAAAGCGATATAGAGGAGATTGGGAGGAGAACCGGTTAGACAGACTGCATTAGAAACATTACAGATGAATAGGCCTAGAAGAGATAACATTGGTGTGACTGTTTTGCTCTAGTTAGAGTTTCATATTAAATCTAAAAGGGGAATCTATTACAGTGTGTCAAATATAAGCTGTCAAATGCGGCTTTGCCGAGCTCAATCAATGGCTTTGGTCGAGCTGTGATATAAACAAAACACTATTGTCTATTTTTTTTTAAATGGAGCTGTTCGATATGTCTTACTCTGTTTTCCTGTTTCAGTGGAAATTATGTCAACACACTGAATAACGCCATGCTTTTCAAGACACTTCAGTTTGGACTTTAAGCCCTTAGTTCCCTTTGTTCAGTGTGGTTGTGCTAAACTAATTCCTGTGTGTTCTTTGTTACCTTTTTGGATTGATTAAAGACTGTTTTGTTGATCTCTTTTATCTTCGTGCACTCATTACAGCCACAGCATTATAGGAGCACTGTAAAGTAATAATACTTGAAAAACCCCTCACCTAAACCCTCTGTTCTCTTGCAGTGGTTTAGTCCAGAGTGAAACCAGAGCGCTGAGACCCCTTCAGCCTGGCGATAAATGTGTTCATAACTGTTTATTACTTGGTGACCCTGGGCCAAGCTGAGCATTACTGCCATGTAGGCTATCAGATGACTTCCATTTTAAGGCTTTACCTTCTCGTTCCTATCCACTTTTCTTGTAGATGTGGTGTTTATGTGTGAGGTGCTCTATAAACTGTTAATGAAAATGCCTTCGGTTTCATTTGAGGAAAAAATATATGAGGTATTTCATGACTATCAGAGTGTTTTGGCAAGACTCTCTGGACTTTTTTTCCTGTCATAGCAGAAATAGGGTGTTAGGTTCATAAAGCACTTTTCAACCCACCAGATTTCGAGGCACCATGTTTTACATGAAAAAGAATGTAAACTCTTAATTTATAGTTCTGCTTAGAACTGACGAGTAGGCCTTCTTTCACATTCTCTATCCCACCATCTTTCAAAAGCCTTAAAGAGATAGATAGTTCACCCAAAAATGTCTTTCGTTGTAGCAAAGAGCTGTTTGGACTCCATCTTTAGCCCAGTCTTCCAATTATTGGCAATACCCTCTGTGTGAGTTTTGCTGCCCACCTCCTATAACATTTTTTTTTGTCATTTCCTTCTGTCAACATTTGTGTCAGTTGGCTGAGCTGTTATCACACACTGACCTACATTCTATATGTGGACAGTTGGGGTAAATGAGAAGAATGTTTCTAGGATACTTGCATTAATAGGAAGCATGACACAACTGTAGAATAATGACATAGGAAAATAAGCATGAATTGTACTCGTGAATGATGTGAGCTTTTATATGCTTTAATTTGTGATCAGCTCAAACAGTTTTTGTTTTATACAGGATATGAATAAGTTTTCGATAGTCATGCAATAAAAATGCTTCATAATCAATTTGTATGCACATCAGTGTGGCATCATATTACACAGACCTCTCCACTATTTATTATGAGATCACTATCAGATCTAATTTTTTTAGATTTTTAAATTAATTTACACTTGTTTATGGACCTTTACCCAAAATCCTGAAATATATTTCTTACAAAGAAGAATCCAGGGACATATTTAAAAAACAAAAAACAAAAACCCCATTAATTTATGCTGAAGAAATTATTACATTTATTCAGCATTAAAATGAACAAAAGGGACAACAAATACATTTATAATGTTACAAAAAAATTCTGTTGAACTTTTGTTTTGTTTCATCAAATAAATGGTAAGCATAAGATAATTTCTAAAACATTTTAAAATCTTACTGACCCCAAACTTTTGAACAGTATATTGTATATTGCATTGTAACACGACTTTCATGACAGTTAAGCACAAACAATATAAAAAAAAAAAAGCATAAATGAAATTCAGTACGGCAAGTGCTAAAACAATTTATAAATATACATAACAATTTAAATAAAATACATAAATAATATATCTTTAGACACTACAAACATCTTACTGATCCTAAAAACAAGCATAATTTTAATTTTCTGTATGCAAAATATAATGATTTTGGGGTGAAATATGCCTGGAACATATTAAAAAATATATTTTGTGAGATTTATCCTTATTAAGTCTTAATTGGTACTGAGACTGACATTAGGTACACAGACATGCTAGCAATCTACACTACGTGCTTTGGCTCTGTATGAAATTGACGGATGAGCCCATTAACCAGACCGTGTTTGTACACATCCTGACTGTGGAGCCATCATTTGACTTACCAAATAGTGCACATTCCTCACTATGATAAACATCCAGTCTCATATGCACTGGCTGGACTCAGAGCATGAAGACTTGGACGCTGGATGGAGTGCAGGATTGCTGTGCATTCTAGCACATGTTGTTCCAAATGATAATCCTCATTTTTCAATTAATGAGATGAGTTATGAACCTTTCCTCTGTTATAAACTGTGCTGAAATGTTCTGTTATTCCTGTGTAATATCTGCTATTTAAGATTACTTCCTCTATTAATACACACAAACACTGACACACACCAGTTCAGATGCCAGGTTACCAAAGTCTGGAATCTTCCCTCGAAATCCGAAAGAAGTAATTTAGACGCCACTAGTCTCTTACCTCAGACCATATTGAACAGTAGCATGGCTATTTACATCCTTCAGTGCCAACCCCAATTACTCAACTACCCGTTGGGTTATTTTATGCACGAAATGCCTTTTCCAGGTTGATAAGATGATTTTAGATTTTGAACATTCTATCATATACATATTGTGTTAATGAGTTAATAAACTACTCGGTGCCATCTCGTGCTAAATTAATACAATTCTTTAATTATGAGAGGGGTGCCCTTTTTTCCACTTGAGTACCTGTCCCCCAAAATGTCTGTGGACAGCTCTAATCCCAAGGGTAGCATGTACCGGGTGAAAAGCAATGGTCTTAGTACTGAGTCTTGCGGTACTCCATACTGAACTTGATCGATATAATACCTCTTCATTCACTGGTACAAACTGAAAACGGTCTGATATATCTGAGTTATAATTTGAACCAAGCCTTTTCTCTAATGCCAACATAATTTTCGAGTCTATTCAAAAGAATGTTGTGGTCAATAGTATCAAATGCAGCACTAAGATCCAGTAACACTAATAGAGAGATACAAGAGAGAAATATCAGATGATGACTGCAAGTAACTTGAAAACTAATGAGAGCTGTCTCAGTACTGTGATACGGTCTAAATCCTGACTGGAAGTCCTCGCAGATACCATTTCTTTCTAACAAGGAACATACAGTAGTTGTGAGGATACTGCCTTATAGTATTTTTGACAGAAAAGGGATAAAATATTAGATTGGGAGGAAAAAATATATATTTAAAACATTTGCATTAGCTCGCAAAACGTTTGCATTCCCCTGAGAGACTTTGCCTTCAGTAGGATTTTTAAAAACTTATGCTCTTATGCTCACCAAGGCTGCATTTATTTGATCAAAAATACATTAAACGCATTAATATTGTGAAATATTGTTACAATTTAAAATGACTGTTTTATATTTGATATACTTTAAAATGCAATTTATTTCTGTGATGACAAAGCTGAATTTTTACACTCTAAAAAATGCTGGGTTGTTTTAACCCAATTTTGGGTCAAATATGGACAAACCCAGCTGTTGGGTTAAATTTATAAATTGCATTTTTAATCCAACAATTGGGTTTGTCCATATTTGACCCAAAATTGGGTTAAAACAACCCAGCATTTTTTAGAGTGTAGCATCATTACTCCTGTCTTCAGTGTCACATGATCCTTCAGAATCATTCTAATATGCTGATCAGGGGTCTCATTTATAAAACTGTGCGTAGGATCTTTACTAAAAGTTTACGTGTGCCCGAAAGCCAAAAATGGCGTACTCCAAAAAATAATCACACTTATAAAACCGTGCGTACACCAGATCCTGCGCAAAATTCCCTTTATAAATCCCAGTCAGCGGAAGATTGTGCGGACATGCATCTCCATCCCGTCTCCTCTCCAAAATAACCATATATGGAGCTTACAACGCCTAGTTTTACAATGCATATCCTCATCTGCATATCATTTGCATATGCATATTCATCCACATTATACCATGTTTAACGGTACAGGACATTATAATATGAGAAAATATGATATGGCCGTCACATTAAATTGCTAAAAATCATTTAGTAGCCTATATATACTTGCCTTGTTGTTAAATAAATCAAATAGTATAAAATACATTTCAGAGAAAGTTTTTCTCAATCTTTTCCACTGGCCAAATAGTATTTTTAATTTATTTATATTTTTAATGGACACAGATAGGCCTTATTGTGCATTATTTACACGAAAATATTTTCTCAGACAATCTGCTATTATTATGATCAGCAATCCTCTGTAGTAAAAACATTAAAACACAGCATGCCACGGGAAAAGTGTTCAAAAGCATTGCATCCACTACAAATATTTCTATTTATTAGAATATAAAAAATCTAGTAACTTCTCAGTAATGATTTCATGTAATTTAAGTGTTTTAAAATATGCCATTTAAGAATGGCATATGTAATCTAAATGTTTATATCAGATGTAAACCTTAGTTTAAATCATTATTTTATTTATGATTAAGACTCCTAATGAAGATTTACGGTTTTCCTTCATCTGCCGTTAGATATATTCGGACATTTAAGAAGGGATGTTTGCTTCAAGTGATGTGTTTGGTGAGTGAAATTATATTATTATTATCTTGCTGTATGTGTAATTTTCTTTGAATCTCCTGTCTAAAAGTGACCAAAAAGCCATTTAACTTCAGCTCACCATCCGTGTCGCCAAACTGTTCCGTTTCCAGAATGCTCATACGCATGGGTCAGAGTTTGCGTGCAGGTGCGCAAATTTGCCCATCAATTGTTTTTATAAATCACAACTTATGCGTCGGAAGTGGCGTACGCCTCTTTCAGGGACTGTTTTGTGCATACGCAACCGTTATAAATGAGGCCCCTGATGCTTAAGAAACATTTCTTATTATTATCCGTGTTGAAACTGTGCTTTTGTTGAATTAACACGTTTACCTTCTCGCTTCATCTGAGATTTAATTCTCATTTTCCATGTTGTATGGGAAAGTAAGGGGTTAAAAGGAACACCATTGTAATGCAGAGGATGTTGCAAAACATGGACAGAATCCTGCTGTTTTGTTCCTGTACCATGTGTATCAGAGAACAGCTTGTGTATAACTCCTCATCACAAAATGTTCAATGGAGGGATGTAAACAACAGCTGAACTCAAACCGGCAGTTGGAGTGTGTCGTCACACACGTTGTGGGCTTGAGACCTTTCCTAAATGCACGTGTCCAGAACCCAACACTGCATGGCAAATGAAACCCTTCTCTGGACGCAGGCACCACTGGGGCCAGCAATTGTTCTAGAGTCTTATTTTGGTCACTTTTAGGTCCATGCAGGAAGTATGTAGTACAGTATAGGGAGAGAAAGAAGATAGAGACCTTGGCTCTAGTCCTGCATGGGTTCATCCTGTTTATGCACATAGACAATCTTTCTGGCTCTATTCCAACACCTAGTGAGCTGCCTTGCTGTCTACTTCATTGAGCTTGTCGCAATGCATTGTTGGATCTCCTTCTATGCAAAGTATACATGCAATGTTGCCTTAAAATTGTCCAAAAGATAATATCTTCAAAGGCAGCACAATAATGCTTCCAACTTTTTGGAATAATCTTCACATCAGGAATGAGCCTATACCTTGAATTGAATTTGAATTTGAATTGAATTTTGAATTTGAAATCTTTATTTCGAACATGGAAAAGAAAGTATATACAAATATAAAACAATGTTTAAAAACATAGGAGAAAAAAAACAAAACAAATGAGCAGCAAAAAAAAAAAAATACTTCTTTCCTGTTGTCATACTTCTATTACATGTGCAAAAAGGAGTAGGAAGAAGTAAAACTTATATACTCCTACCCCCTTAATTCATACAGTCATTCAATTTACAATTTTATATTATTATTATCATATTGTTCATATATACACTCACCGGCCACTTTATTAGGTACCCCATGCTAGTAACGGGTTGGACCCCCTTTTGCCTTCAGAACTGCCTCAATTCTTCGTGGCATAGATTCAACAAGGTGCTGGAAGCATTCCTCAGGGAGTTTGGTCCATATTGACATGATGGCATCACACAGTTGCCGCAGATTTGTCGGCTGCACATCCATGATGCGAATCTCCCGTTCCACCACATCCCAAAGATGCTCTATTGGGTTGAGATCTGGTGACTGTGGAGGCCATTTTAGTACAGTGAACTCATTGTCATGTTCAAGAAACCAATTTGAAATGATTAGAGCTTTGTGACATGGTGGAAGTAGCCATCAGAGGATGGGTACATGGTGGCCATAAAGGGATGGACATGGTCAGAAACAATGCTCAGGTCGGCCGTGGCATTTAAACGATGCCCAATTGGCACTAAGGGGCCTAAAGTGTGCCAGGAAAACATCCCCCACACCATTACACCACCACCACCAGCCTGCACAGTGGTAACAAGGCATGATGGTTCCATGTTCTCATTCTGTTTACGCCAAATTCTGACTCTAACATCTGAATGTCTCAACAGAAATCGAGACTCATCAGACCAGGCAACATTTTTCCAGTCTTCAACTGTTCAATTTTGGTGAGCTCTTGCAAATTGTAGCCTCTTTTTCCTATTTGTAGTGGAGATGAGTGGTACCCGGTGGAGTCTTCTGCTGTTGTAGCCCATCCGCCTCAAGGTTGTGCGTGTTGTGGCTTCACAAATGCTTTGCTGCATACCTCGGTTGTAACGAGTGGTTATTTCAGTCACTGTTGCCCTTCTATCAGCTCGAACCAGTCTGGCCATTCTCCTCTGACCTCTGGCATCAACAAGGCATTTCCGCCCACAGAACTGCCGCTCACTGGATGTTTTTTCTTTTTCGGACCATTCTCTGTAAACCCTAGAGATGGTTGTGCGTGAAAATCCCAGTAGATTAGCAGTTTCTGAAATACTCAGACCAGCACTTCTGGCACCAACAATCATGCCACGTTCAAAGTCACTCAAATCACCTTTCTTCCCCATACTGATGCTCGGTTTGAACTGCAGGAGATTGTCTTGACCATGTCTACATGCCTAAATGCACTGAGTTGCCGCCATGTGATTGGCTGCTTAGAAATTAAGTGTTAACGAGCAGTTGGACAGGTGTACCTAATAAAGTGGCCGGCGAGTGTATATATATATATATACATACACATACATATGCACACATATACATACACATACACGCATACATACACATGCATACCCACATACACATCATTGTGACCACTGACAAGTATTTATTTATCTAACCTCAATTATGTACTTATTCAAGCAGCAAAAAAATACAACCAAAAATAACAAAGCAAACAAAGAAAAACAACATAAACAATGAAGCACTCCTACTTTCACTACAGTGCTTCTTGATACCTCTTGAAGATAATTTCCCTGTACATTATTTTAAATAGGAGTATGTTTGAGCATTGCTTTAGTTTATCATTTAGTTTATTCCACAATTTTACCCCGCATATTGATAAACATAATCTTTTCCTTGTTGTTCTAAATCTATTATTCTTAAAATTTCCCCTTCCTCTTAAATTGTACTCTCCCTCCCTCTCAGAAAACATATTTTGTATATTCCCAGGCAATAGGCTATTTCTTGCTTTGAACATGAATACTGCAATTTGGTATTCGATTAGATCTTGAATTTTTAGCAATTTAGACTGCAAAAATAATGAATGTGTGTGATCCCGAAATCCAACGTTGTGAATGATTCTCATGGCTCTTTTTTGCATTATAACTAGTGGCTGTAGTGAATGTAGATAAGTAGATAAGAATGTAGATAACCTTAAAATGCTGTTTACGTACATAGCTCACTATGTGTTGCTATTAGGGGTGGAACGGTACATGTATTCGTACCGAACCGAAACGGTACGGGCGTCACGGTTCGGTGCACGAATTTACACGGAGAATACACGGTATAAAAATAAATAAAACTCGCGTGAAAATTAATTAATGTAATGCGGAACTACTGTTAGATACGCGGGTTCTTTAGGGACACATAATCTGTACCATCGGCTTAGCTCTGAACGCGCGTTCACTTCAAACGTTGGCTTTATACGCGCGTCCTATTCGCTTTGGACTAGCGTCGAACTAGACGCGAATTTAACGCTCTATTCGCGTTTGGTGTGACCGCATAATGAACAGGCTGCGATGTCAAGATTGCAATGCTGGAGTGTGTGTGTTTGTGTGTGAGAGAGAGAGGCGCGGCCGCGATCGAACAGTGGAAACATAAAAAACATACTCCGTCATTTTGTTCATACAGATCATTAAACCTGCAAAGTGTTTACTTATATTTGTGTATACTCGCAATAAAACACAACATTGTGCTTTTGTCACACTGTAAACTCTTGTCAAACTGTAACCTACAACTGTCACCCAACCAAAATCTCTCTCTCTCTCTCTCTCACACACACACACACACACACACACACACACACACACACACACACACTGTTTTAAAAGCAAAACATATTTATCCAACTCCATTTCAAAACAGTCTGTGGGTCCCATCTTTTAGACATTCATCATATCGCATTGGTTTTCATTTCTTGTCCTCGGAGCACTAATCTTACACATTCTACATTGATTAAAAAAGAAAATCGAATGCGTTTTATTATTTTATACAGAAATCAATTATTTATAATTCAGATAAGAATAATGTTACATTGTTAATTAATAATGTTAATTAAAATTAAGGAAAACAAATATATTTATCTGAAATATAGCAAATTAATTTTAAATAAATTCAGGTACAATTACCAAACATATCGCAAGGTCTTTTTGTCTTTTTAATAATTTAATTAATAAACGAATTATATAAAACTATTGTCAGTGCACTACAAATAAACTGGTTCTATGCCTTTATTAATAAAACTTATTTAAAAAATACAATGCCTTCTGCATTTTTGTTTTGCTTTTCCCTCCATTGTACCGAAATCGTACCGAACCGTGGTGTCTGAACCGAGGTATGAACCGAACCGTGACTTCTGTGTACCGTTCCACCCCTAGTTGCTATACATCTCTTTTTCTCTCGGCATCTTTTCATTATTCACTCTTTTGTCATTCTTCAAGAGTGATTGGTTTTACTTGGTTATTTTCCTTGTTTGATTCTTCATTGTGAGTGTTATTTTGGGGTCAAGTTTGCTCAATGGTTTTCCTCCTTTCAGGCCTGCAACAGATTGTACCAAACATCTGACTTCTATGTGGGAGTAGACCTTTTACACTCATCTGTCTATGATCACATACTGAACTAAAACCCCCTTGCATATCATAAATTAGGATATTGGACATTAGAAATGACTTGGAATATCCCAAGTCATGTGTCTTGTCTCTAAGGTATTTTATCGTCTTGTTTAGTGGCATGGTAGTATAAGAGACTATAAAAGTCTTTGCCTCATGGGAATCATGAATCATGAATCATTTAGGACAGAGGCCTTAACTGACTTGTTTGTCTGGGCATTGCACTTGGATCACACACACACACAGACACAGACACAGACACACACAGACACACACAGACGCGCACGCACACAAACACACATACACACTGTTTTTAAATGCAGGTAAATGTTTTGCCTTGGCAAATATCACACCACCAGAATCAAATGCTGCATTATTTCCTGAATTAAGGTATTTGGAACTTGAATGCGAAGACTGGAAAGGATGTGGACCATAATGAGGTTGAAAAATAGGTGAAGGTTTAGTCAAAGAGACAATTGTCTTATATCAGTGTGTGCTGATGATCTGATCTATAGATGTCATCAGAGTAAGATGTGGGGTTTGTTCTCAGCTGCTGTCACAGTTAATCATTAGCTTCCAGAATTATTGTATGTCTGTGAGCTGTAATAAAATACCCCACACATATGACAGTAAAATGCTGAATCACCTCTCCAATACTCAATAGCACAGTTATAACAGGTTTGGTGTGGAACAAAATTATTTTTAATCACAGTTTATATAAATAAACATGCTTATTCTTTACTAGTTCTGCAGTGTTTACATTAGGTCAAACTGGAAGTTAGCATCACCTTGGCTCAAAACCAAATAGACATTATTTCACGCACAAAACCAAAAGCTTAAAAAAACATTAGTTTAAATCTTTAAACTTCAGTAAAAGTAAAAGTGGGCAACAGCAAGCAATCTAAACAGTTAAACAGTTTTGGCTTGCTGTTTCTCAGTTTAAAACTAAAAATAAGACGGATTCATTTAAAAAAATAAACAAAATAAATAAACGGACTTGACACAATGTTCTTACGTTTTTTATTTGATTATATGCTTGGTATTTGCATTCTTTTTACAATGAATAGTGTTAAATAATAATCAATGACACTTGTCACCGTGAATTTAGCAGGATGGCACAGAACAGCAAGAAAGAAATCAGAAAACACGGAGGAGAGGGATGATGCATCATCCTGCAGTCACAGGAATTTGATAATGATTAAAGTACTGCTGTTCATCAGAAATGAAAAGTTCATTGTGAAAGAGGTTTTGACTCCGATATCTCTTGAAGTTTTATGCAGGGTGTGTGTGTGTGTGTGTGTGTGTGTGTGTGTGTGTGTGTGTGTGTGTGTGTGTGTGTGTGTGCGCGTATGTGTCCTGGTAAACCCTGCATTATGGGGACAAAACAATGGCAATATCCAAAATCCTTGTCCTTTTGGGGACATTTTTTAGTCCCCATGGGGAAAACAGCTTATAAATCATACTATATGATATTTTTTGAAAATTTAAAAATGCAGTTTTCTGTGATGGGTTGGATTAGGGGTAGGGTTAGTGTCAGGGGATAGAATATACAGTTTGTACCGAATAAAAATTATGTCTATGGAAAGTTCCCATAAAACATAAAAACACAACGTGTGTGTGTGTGTGTGTGTGTGTGTGTGTGCGTTTGTGTGTGTGTGTGTGTGTGTGTGTGTGTGTGTGTGTGTGTGTGTGTGTGTGTGTGTGTGTGTGTGTGTGTGTGTGTGTGTGTGTGTGTGTGTGTGTGTGTGTGTGTGTGTGTGTACTGTAGAGGCAGTTGGTCTGGTTCACCTTGAAATTCTTCACACATCAATTATCTCAAATACACACACCACACCTTCTCGTACACACAATACAGTCCATCTTCTGCAACTGTCAGGCACAGGCAGCATGAGACAACAAATGTGCTTTGCAGAGACTTAAAGTCATAGAAGCTGCAGGTCACAAGTGATATGTAGCTGACTGTAGAGTTGTGTTTATGGCTGTTTTAGGTCTAATTGTGGGGGCAAGTCCCATATTTTGTCCCATGCCTTTTTTGTCATTAAATCCATCCGAATGGATTTACAAATAGATTTATAAAATATGGTTTATGTAAAGTAGAGAATTAGGCTACCCATTACGATAATGATGTGCTGCTCATTGTTCTGTGCTGCTCAGACCATCTCTTGGTCTATCTATCTGTACTCCTCACTGAACAGATCAGAGGTGAGCCGAGCTTTAGAGAAACATTTCTTCCGCCAAATAATACTGTGTATCTGTTCACACAGTGTGTTTTTTGCGTTTCACAACTCTGTTTTTATGTGTCCTGTACTGTATGTGTATAGGACTAATAATTATTTTATTTTTCTCTGCGAGTTACAATACTAATACAGTTTTTTTATTCGCTTTGGCACTATTTACAAGGTGTACATTTTCAAAACTCTTGTTTGTAATAGTATCTATCTAGTGTGTTAACAAAGGTTGTGATGAAGTATGACACAGCCATGAGGTTCTGTGCTAGAACAGAGTTTGCTGGCAATACAGTAAATGATTTCACTGTGCCATATGACTGAATCTATACTGTAGTTGACCTTTACAGATGAAGGTTGAGTTACAGTAATGTGGCAGTCAGTATTCAGTCATATGGCACAGTTAAATCATTTACTGTATTGCCAGCAAACTCTGTTCTAGCACAGAACCTCATGGCTGTGTCATACTTCATCACAACTTTTGTTAACACACTAGATAGATACTATTACAAACATTATTGATTCAATTACATAAGTTAGGTAATGCAAGTGTATTTTCTAATGTGGTAACTGTAGCCTGCATTACTGTAATTATTTCAGCAACAAGTGTGATTTGAAACATGTATCTTGCATTCTTTGCTGTTGAATGAACTGATTGTTAAATAGGGGTGGGACGATACAGGTACCTCACGATTCAATTCTGTGGCGATATGTGGTCCACGATATGATAATATCACGATTCGCGATATCTACGATATTCAATATATTGGAAGAAATTTCATCAACGATATATCACGATGTGACTGAAAAGAAAGATTAACAATGCATGTGTACATATTGAGAATTAATATACCGTAAAACTTCCCGGGTTTTTATTTTCCCAAATCGTCGAACTGCACCGGCTTGTATTCGAGACAGGCGTCTATGAGACAGGCCTTTATAATTTAGTGTTGAGATGTTGTTCATTGAGTTTAGGCGAGTCTCTAATCTCTAAAAATCTCGAAATGCTCCACGTGAAACTGCGGTCTTCCGACCTTTTACTATCGTGTCAATTGATTTTGATTAATATGCGCGAGGGAGAGAGAGCAAGACAGCGCTCGTGTTGTTTGAAGACGTGAGAGTGCGCGCGCGCGGCCGTTGCGCTCTCTCTGCTCGTAAAACCCGAAGTGTCTCCACACTTTAGAGTGGAAACTAGCGGGTGGGTCTTTGATTCGTTTTATATTGTTTTCCGCCATTCTTCTCGCTTCTCTCTGTTGTTGTTAGTTAACTTGTGTTCTTCACCGGCCGCTGTTTGCGCCACTTTACCCCTATTTACTCGAACAGCGCCCCCCGCAAACAGAATGGTAGATATTGGGTAGTGACAGTGACACTGACAACGGGTAAATTAATCATTTTGTGTTGTAATAAAATATCGATATTGGGCGTTAGTGTATCGATTATTTATTGCGACAGAGAGCACAACAATATATTGCAATATCGATTTTTTTTCCCAACCCTATTGTTAAAAGTACTAAATTGAAAGAAGATCATACTGTTGTGTTTCTGTGATTAAACCGAATGTTCTCATTACATATTACAATAATCTTGTGTTTGAAACAATGGTTATGTGGACTGAAATGTGTATAACTAATGAAAGCATGGGATCAGGTTTTGAAAGAATGACTAGCTGTGTTACAAGTGTGATCAGTTTGGAGTTTTGGAAATGTACACCCTACTTGTAAAAATAGTACCAAAGGGAATAAAACAATAATAATAAAAAGAAACTGTAATAGACCATTGTATTAAACGTTTTTGTGAAACAAAAGTTTGATTGTAAGAGCTTTATGAAAGTCAGTTACTGTGAATGAAGCATTTATGTAGATGAAACACTTATTTTTGTGTTGTGAAAAGGATACCTTGTGATTTTGTGTATTGTACTGACACTATTGAAAACATGATGAAATGTTTGAAAATAGTGCACTTTTGATGATCTGTTGTGATATTAGCATTAAGAGTTTTGAAAATGTACACCTTACTTGTGAAAATAGTACCAAAGCGAATAAAAAAAAACTAATAATTGTCTTAAATTCTTCACTTTCAAATGTTAAAATCTTCAATCTTTTATTTTGGAGGAGCACTGATGAAATACTGTAAAGTTATATCCAAAGAAATGTTGAAAATTATGCGAATGTGTAAATAAAGTGAACATGCCCAATGTGGCTCACAATGCATGACTCACATTTTTACAATGCACTGCAATGCTGATGTGGATTATTCTGTATTGATGCATATAACCAACATCATTGATTTTTTAAACATTTAATGAAATTGGCCTAGCATATATTAGGGCACTGTTTTATTGTAAATAAAGTACTATTCTTATTTTATATATATATATATATATATATATAAAGTTGCATATGTCCTTATGAAGCAAAGCACTTGCTTCTGGTGTTTTGGTGTCTGTTTTTATGAAAAGAACATGCATGAATGAGAAAATAAAGTGCACATGCTTGATGTTAAACAGAGTTAGGGCTATTAAGTGCAATAAGCCATGAAAAAAGATCTCAATGTGTTACTCGCAATCACGCTGACTGACTGAAGCATGAAACGCGCAAATATTAAAACGTCTTCAGATAGCATGCGTTCATGAATTCCGTTCTCTTTAGCGCATTTTGCGCTTGAATATGGAAGCTTGTTTTTGCCAGGTAATAATTTTTTTTTACTTTTTATCTAATAATTCTGACTTTTTTCTCAGATTTGAGCAATTGGCTTTATGCACAGCTGCACTACTTCCTGAACTTCAGCCAGCTCTTTTGTTTCCTGTCTGCCATTATTGGACAAACTGATTAATCCAGGTGTACCTGGTCTCAGTAACAATAATCAGGCACACCTGGATTAATCAGTTTGTCCAATAATGGCAGACAGGAAACAAAGGAGCTGGCTGAAGTTCAGGAAGTAGTGAAGCTGTGCATAAAGCCTATTGCAAGTTATAAAGTCAGAATTGTGGAAAAGCCTACAAACTCGCAATTGAGAGAAATAAAGTCAGAATTGCAAGATATAAACTCGTAATTCTGAGGAAAAAAACTGCTAGTTTTTTTTTTTTTTAATTGCGAGTTAACCTATATAAAAATGTTACTTTATAACTCGCAACTGCATGTAATAAAGTCATAATTGTGAGATATAAACTCGCAATTGTAAAAAATGATTTCCATTACACAAGAGTAGATGTTAAACCTCATGCTGATTTGTACTCGGCTTTCGCACAAACTAAGACGTAGCTTTACAGTAATCTATACTTCTCTCTCTCCATCTCTCCATCCATTTACGCTTCTTTCCATATGGTGATGTGAATCTCCTTCTGTCAGAGTCACCCCCCTCCGTCCCCCACTCAACTCAGCCCAGCTTACTGACCTTTACATCCCTCCTGCTGCTGAGGTTGCTCCTTCCTCGTAGTTCACGTGTGACCTAACCGCAATCTCACAATCTCTCCGCAACCCAACCATACGCGCCAACCCGTTTGACTAAGGCTGTCGAGCCCCACTGTCTTCGTTAAAGTAGTTTCAGTGGCAACGGTTCCGTATGGCATACTACCTACCGCAAAACACAATATCTGCCCAAACACCAACCCTGATTCACGCAATATACACAGGAACGTAATAACTGTAATTACTATGCAAACCATAAAAATAAACAGACTCTTCGAGTTTTTCAAGAATTCTACGAAACCGTAGCGCGGCGGCCTGTACACAGCAAGCCAGAATCTTTCTGTCTCAACCACAGCCAGTTGCTGCTCCTCCCTGCTGCTTCAGATAAATTCTTTACTGTGACGCAACTCTTGGCCACTGAATCCGACGTCTCTGAGGAACCGGGTTGTAGAGTGTGCCACAAATCCTCGACAGCCCACTTCCACTGGATAAACCTGGACTCTCCATCCTCGCTGTTCTGCTTCAGTGGCCAGATGAGCATATACCGCAGTTTCTTCCTCTCATATACCTCATCTACAGCATCCTCCCATGGCACTGTTAACTCTATCAGTTGAACAATGCGTGCTGATCTGATTATTTACGAGATATAAACTCACAATTTTGAGAAAAGGTGAGTTCTGACTTTTATAACGCGCAATTGTGACTTTATATCACGCAATTCTGGCTTATAGTAATATTTTCAAAACCACTAAGAAATGTAGCTTTAAATATACTTCTTTTGAAGTATTGGTGCTTAATGTAAAAATATATAGTGTAAACGATAAATCACATTTGAGAATTCTGCTGGCTACTGTATACAGGCCACCAGGGCACCATAAAGATTTTATCAAAGAATTTGCGGACTTTCTATCAGATTTAGTATTGGCTGCAGATAAAGTACTAATTGTTGGTGATTTTAATATACATGTAGATAATGAAAAAGATGCTTTGGGATTGGCATTTAAAGACATTATAAACTCAATTGGAGTTAGACAACACGTGTCAGGACCTACTCATTGTCGTAATCATACTCTAGATCTAATATTATCACATGGAATAGATGTTGATGCCGTTGAAATTCTGCAGCAGAGCGATGACATCTCAGATCATTATCTAGTCTCATGTAAATTACATTTAGCCAAGGCTGCAAAGCCGACTCCGTGTTATAAATACGTTAGACCTATAACTTCTGCCACTAAAGATTGCTTTATCAATAATCTTCCTAATCAGTTTCATCATCTCAGCATCCCGGATAGCTTAGAAGAACTTGATATTGCAACAGAAACGTTTAACTCTCTCTTTTCCAGCACTTTAGACGCAGTTGCTCCGTTGCGCTTAAAGAAGATTAAAGAAAATAGTCCAACTCCGTGGTACAGCGAGCACACTCAGGCCCTTAAGAGAGCAGCCAGAAAAATGGAGCGCAACTGGAAGAAAACTAAACTAGAGGTATTTCGGATTTCGTGGAAAGAGAGCTCGATTGCTTACAGAGAGGCTTTAAAAGCTGCTAGATCTGCTTATTTTTCAAACCTATTAGAAGAAAATAAACATAATCCTAGGTATTTATTTGAAACAGTGGCTAAACTAACGAAAAAGAAAGCTTCAAGCTCAGAAGTGTCAAAGCAACACAGCAGTGATGACTTTATGAACTTCTTCACTTATAAGATCGATAATATCAGGGACAAAATTATAACTATGCAACCGTCTACCACAGTATCGCATCAGGAAGTGCATTGTAGTCTCCCTGAGGAAAAATTTGATTTATTTGTTGCTATAGGAGAGGAAGAATTCTGCAAACTCGTTAATTCATCTAAATCGACAACTTGTATGTTAGACCCTATACCGACTAAGCTACTGAAAGAGATGTTTCCAGAGGTCATATATCCTCTTCTTAATATCATTAATTCATCTTTGTCTCTAGGATACGTACCAAAAACCTTTAAACTGGCTATGATAAAACCGCTTGTTAAAAAACCACAACTTGATCCTACAGAATTAGTCAATTACAGGCCGATCTCGAATCTGCCTTTTCTGTCAAAGATATTAGAAAAAGCAGTATCTTCACAACTATGTTCCTTTCTAGAAAGAAATGATATCTGCGAGGATTTTCAGTCCGGATTTAGACCGTACCATAGCACTGAGACCGCTCTCATTAGAGTCACAAATGATTTGCTCTTATCATCCGATCGTGGTTGTATTTCTATATTAGTGTTACTCGATCTTAGTGCTGCATTTGACACCATTGACCACAACATTCTTTTAAATAGACTAGAAAACTATGTTGGCATTAGTGGAATTGCATTAGCATGGTTTAAATCATACTTAACTGACCGTTATCAGTTTGTAGCAGTAAATGAAGAGATGTCTTATCGATCACAAGTTCAGTATGGCGTACCACAAGGCTCAGTACTAGGACCGCTGCTGTTCACTCTGTACATGCTACCATTAGGAGATATCATTAGGAAACATGGAGTTAGCTTTCACTGTTATGCCGATGATACTCAGCTGTATATTTCTTCAAAACCCAACGAAACTTACAAATTCACAAAATTAACGGAATGCATAGCTGATATAAAAAATTGGATGACTAGTAATTTCCTACTACTAAATTCTGAAAAGACAGAGATTCTAATTATTGGACAAAAAACTTCCACACGTAATAACCTAGAATACTGTCTAACACTTAATGGCTGCTCTGTCAAGTCTTCGTCGTCGGTTAGGAACCTGGGTGTGCTATTTGATACCAACCTTACTTTTGAAAGCCACGTGTCTAGTATCTGTAAAACTGCATTTTTCCATCTTAAAAATATATCTAAAATACGCCATATGCTCTCATTGGGAAATGCGGAACAATTAGTCCATGCGTTCATGACCTCAAGGCTAGATTATTGTAATGCTCTACTGGGTTGTTGCCCTGCACGCTTAATAAACAAACTACAGCTAGTTCAAAACGCCGCAGCTCGAGTTCTTACCAGAACCAGGAAATATGACCATATTAGCCCGGTTCTGTCAACACTGCATTGGCTCCCTATTAAACATCGTATAAATTTTAAAATATTGTTGATTACCTACAAAGCACTAAATGGTTTAGCTCCGCAGTACTTGAGCGAGCTCTTAACGCATTATAGTCCTTCACGTCTATTGCGATCTCAAAATTCCGGCCAGTTGATAATACCTAGAATATCTAAATCGACTGCAGGCGGTAGATCCTTTTCCTATTTAGGACCAAAACTTTGGAATAGTCTTCCTACCATTGTCCGGGAAGCAGACACACTCTGTCAGTTCAAAGCTAGACTAAAAACACATCTCTTTGACCTAGCATACACATAATACATTATAGACTTCTATAAATTCAATGTTAGGCTGCATAGATTAGGTCAGCCGGAACTGGGAACACTTCCCTTAAATCCAGATGTACTCGATACATCATAAGAAGAATGGCATCTACGCTAATATTAGTGTCTTTGTTTATCCCGAGGTTTTCCCGCAGCCTGCCGGATCCAGGCCGTGTCCAGATCTGACGAGGGAGCTTTGCCTGGACCCGATGACAATGCAGTGCTGAAGTATCCACTATCCTCTCCCTATGGAGGATCCCTTTCCCACTCTACAGATAAAGCGTTGTGAATTCCGGCTCGCGTACCCCGAAGTGATAAAATAAAACAAATTCTGTATCAAAATTTATAGGCAAGAAAAGTAGTTTGTTTAGGCTGGGTTGTATGAATTACAAACCTGCGCACATATTTTAAAAAGCACATAACTATAGAATTCTGAATGAGCATGTGAACGCCGTCAGTGTT
Source organism: Rhinichthys klamathensis goyatoka (assembly GCF_029890125.1). Lineage (NCBI taxonomy): Eukaryota > Metazoa > Chordata > Actinopteri > Cypriniformes > Leuciscidae > Rhinichthys > Rhinichthys klamathensis. The sequence continues at coordinate 35,898 of NW_026606852.1, read as the reverse complement.
AATCACAGGTTCGCGTTTAAAGTCTGATCATTTCGACGGAGGTGAATCAATCAAAGTTAACTTTAGCTGGAAGTAACATTATTCAAGAACCGCTATAACGCCAAAACAATCTGTTACCTTAAATTATATGTTTATCTCTGTAAAGCTGCTTTGAAACAATCCATTGTTAAAAGCGCTATATAAATGAAGATGACTTGACTTGACTTGTTACCCCTCTCAGAAGATTACTTTCACTGTAGAACATTGTATTGAAATGTAGATATAAGCGTATGAAAGACCAAAGAGCTTTAGATTTAGAAAAACAATGTTACATGGTTTGCACTATTATGAAATAAGTGTTTGCCATTTGATGCAAATGTCACGGGTCGAGGAGGATGAACGCCAGATGACCGGCCGTTCCAACCCCCGACTCACGTACCACCGCGAGGAGCCAACACCACAGAGGACACAGAGGCAACAGCACTTTAGAAAAAAATACAGGATCTTTATTGAATAAATTATGCTAAAACAAACTCCAGCAAGCCGAAGGAAGGTGAGGTTTCAACAGTATAGCTGACTCTCTTCTCGGAGCTCAGACAGACAGAGAACAAAGGTGAGGCTTGAACCGTATAGCTGGCCCTCTTCTCCGGGCTCCGGTAGGCAGAAGACAAAGGTGCGAATTCAACAGTATAGCTGGCTTTCTTCTCAGGATTCAAGCAGACGAGGATCCACAGCGGAACTGGTTCTCTTCTCAGGACTCAGGCAGACAGAGAACAAAGGTGAGGATTCAACAATACAACTGGCTCTACTCACAGAATTCAAATGGACGGAGAGGAGTAAGGAATTGACAGCAAAGCTGGTTCTCTTCTCAGGGCTCAGGTAGACAGGGAGACAAGCTGACGATTCCACAATATGGCTGGCTCTTTTCACAGGGCCCAGGGAGACAGAGAACAGAGGTGAGGATTCAACAGTATAACTGGCTCTACTCACAGGATTCAGATGGACGGAGAGGAGTAAGGAATTGACAGCAAAGCTGGTTCTCTTCTCAGGGCTCAGGTAGTCAGGGAGACAAGCTGACGATTCCACAATATGGCTGACTCTTTTCACAGGGCCCAGGGAGACAGAGAGCAGAGGTGAGGATTCAACAGTATAACTGGCTCTATTCACAGGATTCAGATGAACGGAGAGGAGTAAGGATTCAACAGCAGGCTGGCTCTCCTCTCAAGGCGCAGGCAGACAGCAAACACAGGTGAGTGTGCAACAGTATAACTGACTTTACTCACAGAATCCAGATGAACGGAGAGGAGTAAGGATTCAACAGCAGGCTGGCTCTCTTTTCAAGGCGCAGGCAGACAGCGAACACAGGTGAGTGTGCAACAGTATAACTGACTTTACTCACAGAATCCAGATGAACGGAGAGAAGTAAGGATGCAACAGCAGGCTGGCTCTCTTCTCAAGGCGCAGGCAGACAGCGAACACAGGTGAGTGTGCAACAGTATAACTGACTTTACTCACAGAATCCAGATGAACGGAGAGGAGTAAGGATTCAACAGTATAATTGGCTCTACTCACAGGATTCAGATGAACGGAGAGGAGTAAGGATTCAACAGCAGGCTGGCTCTCCTCTCAAGGCGCAGGCAGACAGCGAACACAGGTGAGTGTGCAACAGTATAACTGACTTTACTCACAGAATCCAGATGAACGGAGAGGAGTAAGGATTCAACAGTATAACTGGCTCTACTCACAGGATTCAGATGAACGGAGAGGAGTAAGGATGCAACAGCAGGCTGGCTCTCTTCTCAATCCCCCGTAGCGATTAAAGAGGAGAAAAGGAGAATTTCACCACTAGATGACTTCTTCCATCGATCTCCATCCAATGAGATGCGGACGATGTCTCCACAGTCAGGACCGCTTCCCCAATGTCACTGCATTACACTTCCACTCGTGTTCCACTGTAACTCACACAACTCTGCACACGTGATTATATTAATGAACAACACTGCAAAGTCTCGTCACTCACAAACTAGGGCGTAGACAGGGGGTCTGGTCCACTGCACATCACTACAATCTCTTTGACTTCTTCCGATGAAGCGTGGGACATTCAAACTTCCTCCAAAAAAGACAGATTTACACCTCATGAAGTCTCATCACATCCTCCAAAACGATTTCTCATATCACAATCCAGACATCAGCAGCACTTATCTCTCATCCACCACGATTCTCTTCTCCACATCTCCAGATTCGCCCGAATATCACCCACAGCTTTTTCCTCTCTCCTTCCTCTCTTTTGTTGAAGATGAGATATCCTTTTATCCTTCCCAACTGACAATGTGTCCCAATCGCGATTGCGTTCCTCTTCTCCCGCACCTGTTCCGAATCTTACACTAATAATCCTCCTGCTGCGTCCCAATTCGCATACTATCCGTCCTAAATAGTATTCCAAAATAGAATTAGTACGTCCCAAATCGTAGTATGTTGAAATGAGTGTTCCAAAGAGACCCGGATGGTCTACTATATCCGGTCAGAATCCGAAGTGCAGATCGATGCGCACTCTAACGGCTGATATTGCCCACAACCCATCGCGCGTTGGACGAGGATTCGGTTAGAACTACAAACACAAGTGAAAAGTGTTCAAAAACTACAGACATGGAGGACACGTGAGTCCGACGGTTATGTAGAGAGGTTGAGATAAAGGGGTTTGAGTGATTAATTACCAGTATCTAACCTGACGAAAATGTATTTATTCAATGTTGTCCACATTATATTGCATCTGCAGCAGCATTGTGAACTTTTGCAAAGAAATGTTTAGCCATTAACTTTTAAATGCATTATTATATTCAAAATCCAAACACATGAGGAGAGTCTCGGCATGAAAGACCCACGACTGGCAGATGAACGTGCTACAACATTTCTCTCCGAAACCGTAAGAAATGAACTTAGATTGAATGGAGGATTTTAACTGTGACGAGATGATTGACAGGGCAGTTTACGGTGACAGGATGCACGCAGCACGCGACAGATCTGTCCGTTAATGATGACGAAGTAGTATGTCCCAAAGCTTGCCTACTCTTTTGCTACACACTCAAAAGTATGTACTTTTTCTTCACAAAAAGAGTACATACTTTTAGGGCGTAGTATAAGTAGGCGAATTGGGACGCAGCATCCGTCTCTGCCCGGAGTTTTCCGGAACTGGAGTCTTCCGGGTCCCACACCGGAAATCCCTCCCCTCAGAAACCCGGGCGTGATAAAAGGTTCCGCCTGCCTTCGTCACCCTGGTGACACAAATGCTTCATTCTGACATGTGTTTATGGCATTTTGAATGCAGTGTTACATTTTTGAAGGAGATGTGAGGCATTTTGCATTTTGTGTGTGAAGTTTTGGGAATTGTGTGTAGAGTTTTGAAAAAAGGTGACATAGTTTTGAAAATGTGTGTAAGCAGTTGGAAAAAACTGTAATGGTCAGGTACTTTACAATCATAATTGATTGGCAAGCAGCTGCAGTTACTTCTGTTTACAATGAACAGAGAGAGAGAGTTAGATACTGAATATGGTGGGGAAGCAACGTAAAAAAAGGGCACCAAGCTTCTCGTCAGAGGAACTTGAAGTTTTGCTGGACGAGGTGAGCTTGCACAAGGTGACACTGTTTTCCAGCTTTCGGAATAACTTGTGCAACAGCAACAAAAAATAGCTATGGAGCGACATAGCAAGGAAGATGGTTGCCCCCGGATCAGGCACACCAAGGTCCTGGCAGGACGTAAGGAAAAAATGGCATGATTTTTCAAGCCAGGTTAAGGTGAGAGGTTCTGCTGTCCGTAGAGACCGGGCGAGGACAGGTGCGGGGACCAGTTCAGTGCAACCCTTAACAGCACATGAGGAGAAGGCACTGGCGATCATGGGAGACACAGTCTCACATGGAATCCCTGGGGGGATTGACGTTAGAAGAGGTGAACAGGCCTCATGTTCCAGGTCATCGCCATCCCCCAATGTGCCATGCTCCCCAGACACCGAGCCACCTGCAGCACTCTCCTCACCTGGCAGCCCCGAGCCGGAAGGGTGCACTACGCCACCACCTCCCGTACACACGTCTTCGCCAGGACTTCGCTACACGACATCACGACGTCGCTCCACAATCTCACCATGTCGGTGTAGCGAAGAGTTGGTGAACATTGAAAAGGAGAAGTTGGTCGTGTTACAGGACATTCAGCGCCAGTTGACCGAAGCAAATGAGCTCACTCGCCAGTCTCTGGAGCTGAAGAGAGCCAAGCTGGAACTGGCCAAGCAGCAGCATGCCCTAGCAGAGGCGCAATTCAACAGGCCCTCAATCTCAGTACCAATCTTGCTGCCATCTGAAGGTGAGCCAGTTCTTCTTGGTTTATAGATTTTGATGTTCCTTTCCTCACAGTTCCTAATCTGATTTTGGTATGTGTTTGTCTTTATAGATGCTGAGCAACAGTCACACCAGTGACCGTGTCTGTGTGTGTTTGTATGCGCATTTTCATTAAAAATACTTGATCATCAACAAGATTGTATGTCATTCGTTTATGGCCGCGTATCCCTTTCGCGATATGTACGCCTGATCAATCACTGATGGATTGGCGATAGGGATGAGTGTGCCATCAACCAGGCCCAAGACTCTGGGGATGCCAGCAATGGCATGACAGCCCTGGTGCACCTCCTGGACCTCCTGACGTGTTGCTGGCAGCCGGACGTAATCCCCGGCATGGCGCAGAAGGGCGTTGGTGACAGTGTGGACGCACCTCCACACCGAGGTCTTGCTTAGGCCGTAGCCCTCTCCCACAACCTCGATGAAGCTCCCTGTAGCAAAAAACCTTAGCGCTGCAAGCAGCTGGACTTCAGGGCTTAAAGCAAAATTCCGCTGCGTTAGCCTGGCAAGCGCAGGTCTGAGAAGGTCCAGCAGCTCCATAATGAGTCGTCTTGGGAGGCAAATTTTTTTTAATATAGCCACGTCAGGCAAAATGTCAAAAGGGCTTAAGTTTTGCTGAATAAAAAAATTGACATGACGCGGCCGGAGCCGTCTTTGATTCAACACAAAGACACGTTGGATCGCTGCCATAGTTGATCACTTACTGGACACAACCATGCTTACCCATTTATAGATCTTAGCCATTTAGAGTCAAATTGTTTGCCAGATTTTAATTAGCCTATCAAAAGTGATTGCCAATTTAAACGCTTTAATGACATTACGAAATAGCCTAGGCTAATTACCACCATATTAGTTCTGATACTAAATAAAGTCAACTTCATAAATAGGCCTGTATCAATGGCGAACATATTTTATTATTAGTCTTAAAATGTCCATAACATAAAATCATTGTTGAACCACAACATTGTCAACATACCATAGTTTGACTTGTACTGCGCTGCGCTGATGTCTAAAGACTGCTGCACAGTGGCGGCGACTAGCGTCTTGAGCTCAAACAACGCTAAGAGAGCTTACGAATGGTCCAGACCAACCTTACGAAAGTGTGACTTACAGAAGATATACTTAGCGTACGAACGTGTCGGGAATCGTGCCATAATGTTAAGAGAGAGGTTAAGGAATAGGTTAAGAACTACTTAGCGATAAGAACGTTTTGGGGAACCGGGCCCTGCTTATTTTTCAACCCTATTAGAAGAAAATAAACATAATCCAAGGTATTTATTTGAAACAGTGGCTAAACTAACGAAAAAGAAAGATTCAAGCTCAGAAGTGTCCAAGCAACACAGCAGTTATGACTTTATGAACTTCTTCACTTATAAGATTGATAATATCAGGGACAAAATTATAACTATGCAACCCTCTACTACAGTATCGCATCAGGGAGTGCATTGTAATCTCCCTGAGGAAAATTTTTATTCATTTGTTGCTATAGGAGAGGAAGAATTCTGCAAACTCGTTAATTCATCTAAATCGACAACTTGTATGTTAGATCCTATACCGACTAAGCTACTGAAAGAGATGTTTCCAGAGGTCATAAATCCTCTTCTTAATATCATTAATTCATCTTTGTCTCTAGGATACGTTACGTACCAAAAACCTTTAAACTGGCTATGATAAAACCGCTTTTTAAAAAACCACAACTTGATCCTACAGAATTAGTCAATTACAGGCCGATCTCGAATCTGCCTTTTCTGTCAAAGATATTAGAAAAAGCAGTATCCTCACAACTGTGTTCCTTTCTAGAAATAAATGATATCTGCGAGGGTTTTCAGTCCGGTTTTAGACTGCAGGTTCAGTTGAGACACACAAGCAAAGCATGACAATGAAAATGACTTTGATTGTCAACAGGATGATGTGAAAGTGGCACACGTAACACTTACTGTAAGACTACATGACCCACCAGCTTCCTGTATGTTTGGGTGTGGTTGCATATATGTGAGAGCTTTATTCTCAGGTGCATTAATGTCAATTTGCTTTTGCAGCACTGCACAGTCACAAGACTGTGTCAGTAACACAAGTCTCAGTAACACACACCCTTGTAAACACACACAGACAGTAAATCAAACGAGCATGAGTAACCCCAGCAAAGATATTGCAGTTTGCTGATTCCTCACATTTGCGTCTGTGAGCCAAGCAGGGACTTGCATGTCAGTAGGATGTGGTTGCATGTGACACAGGTTGAGCGTGTTGTTCAAACTCTGTAGCTCATGTCCTCGAAATTTTGGACATAGTCTCAGTCACTAGCACCTTAGAAATTTCTAATTGCTTTTATTATGGGCTGACTGGACAGAGGTATGAGTGAAAATCTGTGAGAAAGTGTTAGACGCTGTCTAGAGCAAGTGGTAGTCTGGGTCATGAATTCATTTACCTTAGTTTTAGTCATGGTTTTCCGTTTCAGCATCTGATAACTTTGGCTAGTTACTACTAAATGACTCCAAAATACTGTTTGGTTGTGCTTTGATGAACAATAAAAAAATATTGTTAGTGATTTTTCCTCAATTTTTTAAGTTTCAAAGTTGAAAAGGTTTTTTTATTTTGCTCTTCTAACTATGCATGATTATGTGGTTATTTGCATTTTTTATTAGCATTTAACATTGCTTTTTCTAGCTGTCCATGTCACTATCAGAATAGTTTTTTCTCGTGACCCATCACTGATTTAGAGCATCCCCCTCTAACTGTCCACGCTGGCCTGACACCATGATCCGTGCTCCCAAAAGATATTAGGAGAGAATGATTCCAAAATGGGAAGACGGCAATATAAGCTTAAAGGGCATAGGTTCTCAGATTGGGTTCAACAATATAACTCTATCCAAAATTTGGGAAACTTGTAAAGTTGCGCACATCACATAATCTTGGTGTAGATGGAGTTACAGCTCCACACAGGCTGTGTTTTTATACAGGATGTTGGAGTGCATCAGGTGACTCTTCTGTTTGAGATCATTGAGGTTTTTATAGTTTATAAACAGAGGAAATGCTGTTTTCTGCAGACTGAGTGTTCATGTGTATTCTAATTCTCAGCCTCCTTTTTACGTATACATATATATGATGTGGGCTGTTGTTGGGGTTTGTTATATTGAGATAAAGACCACAGTGGCAAAACACTGGTTCTGTCACATTTAATGCAGTCAGTTCTGAGTCAAAACTGTCCTGCATTAATAATGGCTGAGTCTCAGAGAAATACCCTCCTCGCCACACATACACACACTAACCCCTGATTAAACAAAGTATTGCTTGTTCACCATTACGCAAATATTGAATTATTCCATTGTGTTCTTAATGTGCAAGATCATGAGAACACCAATACATCATGAGTGTGTCAATACATTTTCCAAATCACACGAGTGACAAGAGCTGCACTTCATGGTTAACAAATTTGCAGAATAGATTTTAAAAAGAAAAAATGTGTTATTAAGAAGTCCACAATATAGAATAGTCCCATGTAACTTATTGCTAAATAAAACATCATCTTTCTGCAGTTTTTCCTGAAAAACCCAAAAATATGAAAAATCCACAGTTTCCATGGTTATAAGCTGTATTGTGTAAGAAAAATATCCATATTTAAAACTTAAAATAACTAGCTTCCAGCCAAACAAACATACGGATTCCACTTACGCCTAAAACACAACTTATGCGAGTAATGTGACGTACTGCTGATATTTATGCTACGCCATGACCCACTAAATTACTTCCGACGTCACAAGTTGTTAAAGTTGCGCTTAAGGTGTAAGTAGAAACCGTATGTTCATTTGTCCGGAATCTAGTTATTTTACTTTATAAAGTTTTAAATATGGATATTTTTCTTACACAAATGCATCACTTCGCTTCAGAAGGCCTTTATTAACCCCCTTGGAGCCGTGTGGAGCACTTTTATGATATATGCACCTTTATGGACTTCAAAACAGAAACTGCCATTATAAAGCTTGGAAGAGCCGGGACATTTTTTTTATATATAACTCCGATTGTATTCGTCTAAAAGAAGAATGTCATATACACCTAGGATGACTTGAGGGTGAGTAAATCGTCTAATTTTCATTTTTGGGCGAACTATCCCTTTAGATGCTATTTATACTTAGTCCAGAAAGTGGCAGATACTGTTTGCACCTTAGATATATCGTACTACATTATAAAGCAGTATGAAACAATATGAGCTGAATGTAACAGTTGATGTGCCAGCCAATTTCAATTATAGTCCTATTAAACATATTCCCTCTATTAAATACCCTTTAGGTACTTTACCTCCATACTTCATTTATTATTTAAAGTCCCCCTGTGGTGAATATCAAGTTTTTAATGTTGTTTATATGTCTATGTGGTGTTTTTAATATGCTTTAAGACAAACAATGTGCAAATTCCTAAGTCAACACCATTGGTGAGTATTTTCTCTTTAAAACTGTGGTGAACCAAAGACAGTCTCAAAAACGGGGTTGATGTCGCTGGTGTTTCTTATGTCACAAACTACCTTGTAACCAATCACTTCAACGTGCCGGCAGGCTTTAGCATATCATTAACAGTGAACTAGCAGGGGAGTCTTGAGAGATGCCAGGTTATCCCGGTATTTTTCTGTTGATATGAAATACCGGGTAGATTTAGCAATATAGCGGGTATATGATGTATATTACGATGTTATGATCAACTATATGGCTTTCTCCACTGACGTTCTGAGTTGTTCAACGCATTTCTGATGATTGTTAGAACGCAGTTGCCTGACTCTGAGATGTGAACGTGAACATGGTTTCTGTAACATTAGCAACACATTATTAGCTGTTTGATAAAGTCCGCCTGTCAAGCAAAAGGCTAATCATATTAATTACCGTTATGTGTCCGACGTTGTAAAGAGTGATATCATATCGGAGGCTGGGCTAATTAGCATATTCATGTATCCGCGTACATTAAATGAATCAAGGGTGTAGAGTTTTTAAGGGATGAATAATTTATTTTCACAGGAAAAAACATTTAAATATGTAATTTTGGTGATCAAAGATAAGTTTTAAGGGGTAAAAGAAATTGACTTCAGGGGGACTTTAAAATAAACACTTCTCTGAGCTTTTATGCAATGAGAAAAAGGGAGAAGAATGGGGTTGGAAAAGGCAGGCTCAAACTTGGGTTGGTTGTATCAAAAACTAAAAGCCACTGTCTTTACTCTCCACACCACTGCCCCTGTTACTGGCTTCATTAATTAATTTTGTTTGGCTCAACCAGACAATTTTGTGGCGGGTTGGTTTAAATAGTCAAGTCAAGTCAAGTTACCTTCATTTATATAGCGCTTTATACAATACAGATTGTTTCAAAGCAGTCTTTGTTTAGAGACTGTTTAGAGTCATTATTCAGTTGATATCAGTTCAGTGTTGATTCAGTTTGATCCAATAACTGTGTAAAGTTCATCAATTATTGAATGATGTCATCATCTAGCTCAGTTCAGTTCTCATCCAATAGTGTCAGTGCATTCAAGTCAATAACATTGGCGAATAATAAGTGTCCTCAACTAGCAAGCCAAAAGGCCTTAAATAGCCTTTACCAACAAGATGGGCTATTTGCATAATATTTGTATAAATGAGGATTGTACATAATTAGCACAGTGAATAATAAACAATTAAAATAGAAATTCCTGGTCTATTTCACACAAGCACTGTGGGGGGCAATTATGTCACTTACTTTTTTAAAGAAAGCGTCTAGACTGACTCTCAAATGGCTTAGCTCTGAGAAAACCAGTGTCAATACGTATGGTGGTCATGATAACATTTAATCCTCTTATATCTGACTCATAGTGTTTTTTGTTGCGCCCACTGACAGTGTCAACTCTCAATTTCAATCACTCACATGTCCCAACTAATACTGTGATACCGTGATCTACCCTGTGTGGATGTATATTCTCAGAAGAGTTTTGAATATGCAGTCTCTGCATCAAACATAAGGACTCTTTTGAGGTGTTTTTGAGGAGACGCCAGACTGCTGTTTCACCCACATACCATGTCAAATCACAACTGCTGATCTAACTGGATGGAAATGCAAAAAAAAAAAAGTTAATAAAAAAAATCCTACATTTAAAGTAAATGCCTCCTCTTCTTTCTGAATAACAATTTATCAAGAAAGAGAAATCTGATCAGCGTGTGTGAAACGGTGAATTCAGCATTAGCCTTGTCACACTACGCCATGCCAATCCTGGCTTAAAGACACTTTTAAGCTGTGTTTCACAAACAGAGTTTAGATTCAGCCAGGATTAGGCCTTAGTTCAATTAGGACATTTAAGTACCTTTTATAAACGTGCCTTACTGGTGTGCATTTTGAGACTAAACAATGGCACTTACATATTTTAAGGTATGTCAGTGCAAGTTGCTTTCAGTTAAAACAGCTCAAACATGCATTTTAGTCTGGTAAGTCTGGCTTAAGCCTCATCTGTAAAACTGGGGGTTATAATTTTGAAATTAGGTTAGTGCCACTGCTAATCAATGAGTAATCAAGCCCTGGTTCACAACAAGGTTAGCATAGCGTTTTGCTGTGCCACAGGTTTAAAAGCGTAAAAACTACAATGTGGTACTAGAATGTAGTACTAGAATGTAATTTAGCAGACAATCAATGATAAACAACAATGTTCCTCATTGAACATGTCAGGGTTGATACAAAAGGATCCAAAAGCAAAGGAAGTTCAATGCAAAGTCTTTAATGTCCAACAAAAACAGCTTTAAGAATATCAGCTCAGAACTAGAACAGAAAAAGGTGCTCTCCAGAAAGACAGCTTTCTCAGTGGATACTTTGTCGGGAGAGATTATGAAGAACAGAAAATACTCTCAGAGTAAATGGTCCTTGAGCTGGCAGCAGAGCAGAGAGAACAACGGATGAATCTCACCGAAGCAGGTCACAGGAAACAACAAGGCGAATACTGCTACACAAGAAAAGACATAGGTAAGACTCCTTTAAACTGACAAAATGAGAGAACGTACTCACACAATAATCCGACACAGAACAGAGAGAACAAACACTAGAAGTAGACTGAGTAATTAGACAAGACAAGACACAGGTGTGAGCGGACAGCAGCGAGAGCGCTGATACTGATGATCAACAGGTGAAGGGTGTGCGCTGGAGAGTGAGAGAAATGGGTGTGTAAATGAGTGTGTGTGGTGGTATGAGAGTGAGAAAGAGCAGATAAGTAACCCAGATCCTGACAGAACATTCACAGGCTTTTTTCACAGCTGCATCTGAAATCGCATACTGAGTAGGTACAAGATTTAATGAAGAACTTACTTTGTGGCAATTAAAAAAAAGTACCCAGCAAAGAAAAATCAAAAATGAGATCTCGTTACCATCTCAAATGTTTCTCCTTGACAAAAATGATTACTTTAACGTCAAATTTGCTTGAGTCTCCTGCTTCTCACACTTGTCTCCTGAGACAAAAACTCTAAAACTCTCACAATGGTCTCCTTTAAAGTTTTAGAGGAGATCTCAACTTTAAACTCACTTTGCTAATATTTTTCTGCTTTGCTAGAGAAACTGGTGGTCTCACATTTGTCTCCTCTAATATATAGAAGAGATCTCAGCAACATCACACACTGTGCTCAGATTTTTCTCCTCAGCTAGAGAAACTGGAGCTCTCAAATGTGTCTCTTTTAAAGTTTAGAAGAGACCTCAACAACTTTACAAATTGTGCACCAAGTCCAGTACTTGAAAGGCACTAAAGTAAAAAACAATCCATAAATTCAAAGTTTTAGCCAATATCAAGAGTGAAGTTATGCAAAAATAAGGTTAACGTTACTCTTAATTGCTGACACACAAAAAGAGAAAATAGTTGTAAAGTTTATGTGCATAGGGCACATAATTTGTTCTTGAAAATAGTAATGTACCCAATGCCTTTATCAAAACTGACTTACAGAAGTATTACTAGGAACATTAACCATGGAGCTTTCTTTGCTGAAAGGCACATTAAATGTTATACAACTCAATCCTTGTCCAATTTGATTACTATTAATACATATTATATGGTAGAAATGTTTGAGTTCATACTGAGACATTTGATTTGTAAAGTTGTTGAGATCTCATCTGAACTTTAGAGGAGACAAATGTGAGCGATCCAGCGTCTCTAGCTAAAGAGAAAAATATGAGCACAGTGTGCGATGTTGCTAAGATCTCTTCTGAAACTTTAAAAAAGACAAATGTGAGTGATCCAGTTTCTCTATCTAAGGAGAAAAATCTGAGTATAGTGTGTGATGTTGCACCTACACAATTATAGCTGCATAATTCATCTAGTTGGCTCTATAATATGCAGAAGCAGAAAACAGGAATAAAGCGAGTATTTGCTTTATAGACCAAACCTGAGAAAATGGCACCATATGGTAAAAAAAAATTATATATTTTTTTTATTTTTAAGCCTTGCCAACAGAATGAAAGCCTATTAACAAAGACGGCATCATTTAATAGTTAAATGGCCCTGGGATTAAAATGTTGCTGTTTCAATGGGGACATTGGTCTATTGTGTTACTAGTGTAAAATATATTTATTAAAGGAAATGGGGGTGAAATAGTAAAATTCTAATAAAAATACACATTTGTGCCAAGATGTATGCAGTTGGCATTAACACAGGCAAAAATTATCTAAAAAACAAACTGAAAAAGACAACAATGTCCATAAGGATGCACAAGGGTTAAGTGAATGTTTGGTAACATTAGATTAGATCCGTGCGGTACAGTAGGTCTTAATAGGCTGTCTGTTTCATCAATGTCAATCAAACAATTGTCAACAGTTGAATATATATTTTTCATATAGGTATTTGGTTTTGACTTGGTGTGTGCCAAATGTGCGTTTAATCCCACAGGTCACAACGGTGACCGCATCTTTTTTCTTATTTCTGGAAGCTCTAAAAATGTTGTTATTGACTTTGGGCAAGAAATTCAACTTTTAAATGACAAAATAGATTGTCTTGATTAAAATCTATTAATGTCATGTGACTAGTGTGAAAGGTCACATGACCAGATCAGTTTAATTCCTGCTTGCACATCTAGAAGAAGTAAGTAAAGTTTATTTGTATAGCACCTTTCACAGATAAAAATCACTAAGTGCTTCACAGTAGAATGTAATACAATAAAACAAATAAAACAAAAGTACAATACATGAGAAAGTTTAAAACCAAATAGAAAACATAAAACAAAATCATAACAACCCCACGTCTAACTAAAAGCCTGCTTAAATAGCAGCGTCTTTAGTTGCTTTTTAAAAGCTTCGACAGAATTCACACAACGTAGAGAAGGAGGTAAAGCATTCCACAGCCTAGGTGCCACTGCTTGGAATGAACGATCCCCTCTGGTTTTAAAATGAGTGTGGGGAACCACTAACAACCTCAGACCTGATGATCTCAAACTACGGGTCGGAGTATGGAGCTGTATCAACTCAGAGATGTAGCGAGGAACTAGACCCTGCAGGGCTCTGAAAGTAAGGACTAGGATTTTAAATTGAATTCTATACTGGACAGGTAACCAGTGAAGTGCTCCTAATACAGGTGAGATATGAGCTCTTTTATTTGTGTGAGTTAGAAGCCTTGCGGCAGAGTTCTGAACGGCCTGGAGACGGTGAAGCTCCTTCTTGTTCAAACAGGTAAAAAGACTGTTGCAGTAATCTAAGCGAGAGGAAATAAAAGCATGAATAATCATTTCTAACTCACCCTTTGACACCAGTATTCTTAATTTGGAAATATTCCTTAGTTGAAAGAAACAGTTTCTGACCAATTGTTAATTTTAACACCTAAGCTCCTAAGGCTCGGATGAACAAACGAGTCTAAGTCAACAATATGCTGTTTAATCTGAGAAATTTTACTTTCAGGGGCAATAATCAGTGTTTCTGTTTTCTCTGGGTTTAGGAGAAGGAAATTGTCACATAACCACTGTTTAATACTAGTCAAGCAGTTTGTTAAAGAAGACAATTTATGGAACTCAGTTTCCTTGAACGAGCAATACAGTTGAATATCATCTGCATACAGATGGTAAGATATGTCACTGAACTGACTAATTATCTGTCCTAGAGGAAATATATACAAAAGGAACAAGATGGGTCCCAAGACAGAACCCTGAGGTACCCCACACGACAACCCTGCAGTTTCAGACATGAATTGATTTACAAAAACATTAAAACTTCTACCCGAAAGCAGAGGTGGAAAGTAACGAATTACATTTACTCGCGTTACGTAATTGAGTAGTTTTTTTGTGTACTTCTACTTTTTTAAGTAGTTTTTAAAATCTGTACTTTTACTTTTACTTAAGTACGTTTTCTTTGAAGTATTGTACTTCGCTACATTTGAAATCATATCCGTTACTGAGTAAAAAATAATAATACAAGAAGAAAAGAAAAAAAAAACACACTCCGGAAACTACTGCATTGATTGAAGGGCGGGAGAACAAACGCGCAAAAAAGGTAACGCAGAACCAGCTGAAGCTGAAACCGAAGCGCCAAGTGAATTATGGCCAGTATGAAAATACTTTGTAGAAAAAAAGCGTGGTTGTCCTCGAGGATAGATATCCAATTTGCAAAAAATGTGGATGCAAAGTGGCTGCAAAAGGAGGATATAGGACACCATCCCTCCTGCAGATAAAGGTATGTCCCGATTTATGTGATGCAGAGGGAACCCCGGAATCCAGTCATGAAAATGAAATTTACATAACGCAGATGTCACGTAAAACACGCAAAATAATGGATGGATGAATACATGGAAAGTAGAACTGTGCAATTAATCCAATCGCGACATGGTCTGTGAATATTTAAGCTAAGCACAAAATACTGCATGTAAATATAACCCTATTTGTTCTGCTGAGCTGCGCCGCTTTGTCTACTACATAGGCCTACTCAAGTACGTGTGACATTCAGAGTCTCACAAACAATTTGAGGATATGAATACATGAACATTTCCAGAGCTGCTCTGAGAGAACGCCTAATGAGCATTTTCATAATTTTATTTGAGATAAACCATTGTCAAATACACTTTGAAACACTTAAGTTTTTTACACTTTTGGTCTTCACTACAACCCGTCAAAATAAAAGTTTGGTTTTACTAGGAGAAATTAGGACAGAAATATATTACTATTATAGGCATACAATAGAACGTAGCCTACTTCTCTAAATAATAATAATAACAACAATAATAATACATTTTATTTAAACATTATTTAAAGGAATATATTTTTTGTCCATGGTTTAATTTAGTAAATCTGTTTTTGCAGCGCTTCCCTCAAAAATAAAAGGATACAATTTTAAATTTACATTTGATTACAACCGTTTTTGATAATATATTTGGATTAAATCGTAAAAAGAAACATTAATTTTCTGAATAAAATACATTTCATATGACAATATTTTTCTTAAACATTTTAATAAATTATTAATGTTAAAAATAAGTTGTTAATCTAATTCATTATCAATTATCAAATTTAATTGATTAGACATGTTTTATTGAAATTTTAATAAACAAAACAAACAAATGGTTTCAAGTTTGTTATAATAAAAGCATTTGTTCAACCAAAAAAAAAATCCTGTTTAACTGATGATAATAATAATAATACCCATAATTTAATAATACAGTTTATTTATTTAATAATTGATTAATACTGTAAACCGTGATATTTTCTGAGACGTTATCATACTGTGAAAATCTCATACCATTACAAGCCTACACGGGAGAGTCCCCCACCCCCGCTGTTAAAAAAGTTACTCAGTAACTTTTACTCTGAGTAAATTTTAAATGAGCTACTTTTTACTTTTACTTGAGTAGATTTTTAGACCGGTACTTTTACTTGTACTTAAGTAAAATTTAATTGAAGTAGTAGTACTTTTACTTGAGTAGAATATTTTATTACTCTTTCCACCTCTGCCCGAAAGATAGGAAGAAAACCATTTTAAAACCGATCCAGACATCCCAACCAGCTCATGGAGTCTATTTATCATATTATTATGATCAACTGTATCAAATGCAGATGAAAGGTCCAAAAGAACCAAAACTGTGTATTCCTTGGAGTCAGCTGACATTAAAATGTCACTAGAAACTTTGAGTAATGCAGTTTCTGTAGAATGCTTTTTACGGAAACCAGACTGGAATTTGTCAAATAACTTGTGATTCTCCATGAAAAGGATGAGCTATTCTGCTACAACTTTTTCTAGAATTTTTGACATGAATGGAAGTTTAGATATCGGCCTGTAACTCTTGGGTTGTAATGGATCCAAACTGGGCTTTTTAAGTACAGGCTTAACAACAGCATGTTTAAAAAAAGTAGGAACGACACCAGTTAAAAGTGAAGTATTTAACATCTCTACAATACAGGGGCCAATACAATCAAATGCTTGTATAAATAGCATGGTTGGGAGAACATACATAGGACAAGATGAGGGTTTCAATGTATGTATCAAAGAGGTGATGTCCTGTAATGTCACAGGTTTAAAATGTGACCAAGAATGAGCAGAAGACAGGTCACACGCAGAGTTTAGAGCAAGTGATGGTAAGATGTTTGCCCTAACATCTCTAATCTTGCTTACAAAGAAGTGAAGGAATTCATTACACCCTGATTTAGAGGACACAGTTGCTTTGGGGGAAGGAGGAGAAACTATGGCATTTATAGTGTCAAACAAGATTTTAGGATTTTTGCTTATTAGAGGATATAAGCTGAGAAAAGAAGCGAGTTCTCGCATTTCTTATCATATCATTTAAGGTACCCCTTAGTTCTCTCAAATGAAGCCTATGAACCTCAAGTTTAGAGGATTTCCATAGACATTCAATTTTTCTACAATTTCTCCTAAAACTCTGGATAGTTTCATCAACCCAAGGGCAAGGTTTTTTATAGGAGACAATGTTTGTCTTCACTGGTGCCACTTTATCTAAAAATGCTAAGCACTGATTATTAAAAGACTGGATGAAAACATCTGCATCACTACATCCCATCAGTGAATATGGGTCAAACAAGGTAGAGAACCTCTCCACAGCATCATGGTTAATAATCCGCCTCTGGGCCATAATTCCCAGGGGCGGAGGATCCAAATGAAAGTTAATGTCAAAGAACACACAGCTATGATCACTCACATGAACATCATCTACATGAATATTTACTATATCAAGACCCAGTGAAAAAACAAGGTCCAGGGTGTGTCCCTTAATGTGTGTGGGTCCAGTAACATGCTGAGTAAAATTAAAAGAGTCTGTGAGGGATAGAAAGTCTGCAGCTGAGTTACATGCAATATCATCAATATGCAGGTTAAAGTCCCCAATAATTAGGACCTTCTCCAGTTTGATGATAGACGATAAAAAGTCAGTAAAATCATTGAGAAAGACGCCAGCCGGGCCAGGAGGACGGTAAATTAACAAACAGTAAAATGTGTTAAAAGCACCTATTTTGAGCATCTGTGATTCAAAAGAGGAAGCACTTTCAGAGTTTATAGCTCTACATAAGAAGCTATCACGATGCACGACAGCAAGCCCACCACCACGGCGTGCCATGCGGGGCGTCCCAGTAACAGAGCAGCCGACAGGACAGAGCTCATTTAAATGAACAAACTCATTTTCCCTTTGCTATGTTTCAGTTAAGAACATAAAATCCATATTCTCACTGGTAAAAAGCTCATTTAGAATAAAAGTTTTTTTCGAAATGGAACGAGCATTTAGCAAGGCAAACCGGAGCGATGACGAAAGACCGGCGTCCACAACAGCTGACCGTAAACAGGTGACACGGTCACGTGATCTCCGACATCGGCTAACGGACACTCGCTGATCAAACAGCACAGCATCCATCAGTGGCAGGTCCGCACCACCACCATTGCGACCCAGGGACAGAAGACGCCCTCCTCCAACGGGCAGAGACATCCAGGGGCACTGTAGCTGAGGAACATTTCCTCCCGTATCCCGGAGAGAATCCGGTCGCAACCACCAGGCTCGCTCTCCGCACTGAGGCCAGAGCACACCCATCCAGGAAGGACGCCGCAACTTGACCTGGGCACCAGCTCTACAGCACCTTCTCCTCGATCTCTTCCTAGATTTACCAGAACGCCTGGTCGCAAACAGAAGCCGGTACTCAGGTGAGGAAGGAGAGCACACGAGCGGTGGGGGGGAAAATTGTTTGTAACTTTCCCAGCTATCAAAGAGTCCTTCCATATACTCTCTGATGTCCAACAGCGAGCGTCTATCATAAATCCGAACAGCAGAAACATAGTCAGTAGAGGTTAGGGCTGATATGATGACAGAACATACCAGTACAAACACTAAAAGTTGAGACATATGCAACGCAGCAGCAGAGGCCAAGCCAAACACAGGCGCCATCAGTATTTCCTGAGAAGATGTCTTTCTCAGACTACTACAAAAAGTAGTATGTAAAACATCTGGATGATCTCGGCAAAGAAGAAGTGCTCACTAACACAGATTTAGACAGATTTGTGAACAATATTTGAGAGAAATAGGCCTTTTGTGTACATAGAAAAGGTCTTAGATCTTTGAGTTCAGCTCATGAAAAATGGGGGCAAAAACAAAAGTGTTGCGTTTATAATTTTGTTCAGTGTAGTTATCAGTATCCCAGAAACTTTCAATGTGTTGGACCTTCTAGACGTACGTGACACGTACATTCGTACGTGTTTGTATGAATTCTGACTATGGTGTTTCCCACCGGTCACTATTGTGACCGAGTATAAAACCTAATATTTCACTAACTTAACCAACATAAAATCAAAAAGGGGATAATGTTTGAGTGTTAGGGAGGTCTAAGGAGTAAAATGCATGTACCTAAATTGCAAGAAAAAATTTGGGATTAAACGGGTTAACAGGGATTTTAAGGTATGGTTGCTTGGTGATTTTGTTTTGGAAACTTCAGAAAACTAGATTTTTCTCAAAAATGACTTTGCTGACTCTATCGTCTTCAAACAGGTGTAACTCAGTCAATTTGCTCATTGTGACTCATTTTGCCAGCACGGGTCACATATGTAGAGCGTGTGCGGCGTCATGAGCTTGCTATTTCCTGTTACCTAACGTGCATCGCACGTGGAAACACGTCAAAATAAATGTCCTCTCATAGGAACTTACATAATAGTGGCAGGTAAAAATGAAACATACAGAATATTAAACAATCACGAAAATATAATATTTATAAATGCAAATGTCCATAATAAATTATACACAACCTCTAACAGAGGAAGAACTATCTGTGATTCAAAATTAAAGAGTCTTCAGTTGACCTTTATTCGTTCAACGACAAGTCATTTAGGAGTGACAGAAGTTTGCCAGAACAATCAATATGGAAATGGAATTGTTATACCACACTGTAGACTACTATCTTATTACTTTATCAATTCATAAAAATTTAATTAAATTTGAATAAATGGAGCAAAATATGTCTTGCTGTTTAAAGTAACGTAAGCTCTTAAGTATTTCCTGTTTTGCATGACCTAAGTTTGAGAATTTTTCATGGTGTAACTCACCATCTCGCAAAAGACTCAGATTCAGTTATGAGTTATAAGCTCACAGGAAATTTATATTTGTTTGTGTTTGTATGTCCTTCATGGTTGGAGGAGCAGACAGAAGTGTGTTCAGTCAAAGCGGTCTAGCCCTTGGCTAAAGATGGGCTTGGCTTTGTTTTCATATGTTCATGTCTGTCTACTGTGACCACAGAATCTTCAGAACTTCCTGCTTGTCACAGACAGCTTCTGGGAAGCTCTCAGAGGCAGTGAGAGACGGACGCCTGTTTCACACATACTCCGTTTGCTGTGCGTGTTGCAGTACATATGCGATGCAGGTGCAGCACGCTATTGTGCTTTCACATATGCTGCGTTTGCAGTGCGATACTGATCCGCGGCTGTATACCAAAAACACAACATTTATTCATTATTTTTATTTCAAATCCAAAAGTTATCAACTATTAAAAAAAAGTTGTCGAATGTGCCCCGAGGACCCACACCGGGCAGGCGAGCCTTTATTTGCTCGTTAAGGCTGGCAAAAAAGAAAGCATACAGGGAGTGATCGGGGAAGTCCGTTAGGGCCAGATAGAGAAATCCGCTAGTGTGGGCCTTGAGGCTTTGCTGCTCCTGCTCAAGGCATAACAGCAGTAGAGCAGGTGAGGCTATCTTCTGTTACGCAACGGTGTGTAGTAAATCGAACGACAAAGGAGAATTCCAAAATACAGTCTTTAATAAATCCACAGGAGGGAAACACAGGAGAACGGCAAATATATCAACTAACATTCACATTACACATAGATAAGTTCTGACAAAGAACTGAAAGACATAGGGAGTAGATATACTAGAACAAATGAAGAAGCTAAATGAGATAAGTAATTAACAGGGCACAGGTGAATGACATGACTAATTAGACAGACTGGGGAAAACTAGGTCACAGGGACTGGACCAAAAACAAAATAGAAACTCAAGACAGAGCATACATTTAACCAGGGACGTGCACAGGGGGGTTGCTCAGGTTGCCCGGGCAACTGCCCATATGCCCTTCTCACTCAAGTTGCCCTTCTCACTCAAGTTGCCCTTCCGAGAAAAAAATTAAATCGTACAATGGATGCAGAATTTCACGTAGGCCTAGATTAAAAAAAAAATCGCAAAGCCTCATTCACTTCCATTTGGGCACCGAAAGTGAAAGTCAGTATGAAGGGCAAACGCTGCACGCGACCATAGACTGCACGCGACCGGCGTAGGGCCACGCAAATTACTTAAGGCCACGCCTCCATCTCGTGTCATAGTCATAGCGCGCCGTCAAATGTAGCTACAACATCCACGACAAAATGAAGCGAAACTATCCTTCTGGTCACGAAAAGAGGAAGAAGAAAAAAACCATGAGAGTGAATTGCGGGAACAACAATCAGGTAAACTTGTGTTCTCTCCTCTCTAAGTTTGATGTCAGCAAAGTTTGATGTTTTTTGGTCTTGCTAACCTAGCTGGGCAGGCAGTGCATCTCTTGCATCACTTTGTGGCTGACAAAAGTGAGAGTAAAATACAATTATTTATTACGTTTGATTTTGATAAACGACAAAGTGCAACGGTGTTTGTTTACTGCAGCTCGGAAAACATAACTGCGTCGCGTGTGTTATCGTGCGTTCATATGCGCGTTGCCGAAATGAAACTCGCATTTTTCAAGCAGAAATATGTGGAGACCAGACATACTGTACAATACATGCACGTGAATGATGGCACTCCCAATCAAAGTACACATTATAAAACAAGACACTGATTATCTAGTCTCAGTGTAGTTAAAAACTCTAAACAACTGCACTAATTATGCAAGATAGAAAGCAATGTATTGACAATTTGACATTGATTGACTATTGATTTATAGGCTATATTGAATTAAAAATGTTGATTAGCTGGACATACTGGTCAAAATGGATGCACATCCCTCAGTAAATAATAACCATAAATCAAGAATTGCTTCAACATGCATAATAAAAAATTAAAAAATCATACTGATGCCGAAAATGCCCAGGCTGTAGAAAGAACCAAAGTTAATCCCAAAAGCCAAAGCTCAGGGTTATAATTTATTATTTTCTTCTCATTTATGTTTACGTTAATATTCACTTACTTAATAATATTCACTTATTATCTTAACATTCTATAGAAAATACTCTATTCAATAAATATTGTGTGTTTGAACCTCATTCTGTTCTATATTGTTGTACTTATTCTTTGACTGTTTTGTTTAAAGGAGGGAGGATTGTATGGGAGCGCTGAAGTGTCAGGTGTGACTGTGGCAATGGCAAATGGTTTACATAGCTCACGACATCACAGGTCAGGTAGAGGGCCCATTAGCGGAATTTTGCTTAGGGCTCCAGGGAGGTCAGGATCGGCACTGGGTGTAGCAGTCGATTCTGTTCCTTACCGGAATTCCTGTTCCCTTTACGCAATCATACTACAAATCATGCGTAGTTGCCCTGATGAGCAAAAAGCACAATTGAATGTACGGGAAGCCAAAAGGTTAAAAAAGGATTGTATTTTTTCCGAAATCTAAGCGTTTTTTTTATTTTTATTAGAAGTGAGTTTTTCCCCATCTGTCAATTCAATCCAGATTATTTATTTAAAAATAATAAATAATAATAATAATAATAATTAAAAAACAATAAACAATAATATGAGGAACTCTTTTTCTCATGTGTATTTTGGTGACATTTAAAATATTGTTAATACATTTTGTATACTGTTTACAAAGTTGTATATCATAAACCTGTCATCTTTGACGTTTGCAATCTTTATAAATAATAATAAGACCATAATATGAGGCATTGCGTTTGGACATAAACACGATCAGATAAGGCAATTTGTATGGGCAAAATTCAACTGAATATATTCCTTCATATAGCCCGTGAGTTTTGGGGGTAGTGCCCTTTTTTCAGGTCAGAGCAACTGCCCCACAAAATTCCTGTGCACGTCCCTGCATTTAACAGAATTCTACTTTATTGTTATTTCAGTGCGTTTAGGCTGTTTGTCCCTCTAACGAATCCTTCTGATTTATTTTTACTTACTTCTGCGATTTACAATAAATTTATATTATAATTTATTGTGTTTTCCTTGGTCCTTTTGGTCTGACGGCCTGCTGGAAGCCTTTCGTTCTTTTCTTTTATTTATTGTGTCTTACCCCAAGCAGACCTAATATCTAGGTTATGAATATAACCATGGTTCCCTAAGAGGGAATGAGAAACTGCGTCTCATTGCCATGGTTCAGGCATGCCTGCTTCAGACAATAAGCTGATGATGTCTAATGCCTGCTATAGACGATGTGCAATTTCGGCAATCCTATTAGATCATTACAAATCACACTGTATGAAATGGATCTAATAAACTTGGGTACGACATGAATGTAGGCTGTACTATGAAGTATAGAAGTTAGTATAGAAGAATAAAATGTCATCAGCATACACTAGTGGTAAACAAATAGAGCAAAACCATCATAACCATCATTTGATTTACATATCAGATAGGGTACACCATCCGTGAACAGCCCGTCAGGACCTAGACCTCAATGGCTACTCTGGTCTTGTTAGATAATAAAAATAAAATTTAATAAACAACAATAACCATCATTTCATTTACAAATTTAACAATACTTACCACGCTTTCTTGGAATCCGGTTCTGGTCAGCTCACCAACATGGCCCTGTAAGAGAAATAGAAAAACAGAGACAACAAGTCACAGTTATACGAGGGGTAGATATGTAGTGATTAAAAACCTTTACATTGAGACACAATTAGGATGTCGGGACATAAGACAGTTTTTGTGGTTTGTTGTTGTGGTGGCTAACGTTGTTGTTATTGTCATCATTGTATTATTATTATTATTATATACACATGTCAGTATTGGAAGGAATACCACATAGTTGTGGTGATTTTTTGAACACTGCCTCTTTACAATTCCTTCCTGGACGTCGGGCCACCTTTAGTGGTCAGTAGAAGGTGGGCCAGTGCCTAACCATTTCTGGGGCCTTTGGGCCCCTGATCTTGGATTATTTCCCCCCCAACCCCCCCCCCCCACCCCCCCCCCCCCCCCCCCCCTTGAGCACACTTTTGGAATTGTGGTTTTTATGTGCGTTAAAAAATAAAGGAGGAAGCGAAAGACTAGAATATAGACGCAGTCATGGCTAGGAAAAAGAGGCCAACTTAGCATGACAATTTTGTAAATGGAGCTTGAGGTAAAGTTTTAAGTTTTAGCACCATGTCGAGTTGATCAATACGCCATGTTGCATTTTTATTGGCTAGTCAGTAGATGTAGGCCATAGCAGCAAACAAACTGTGAGAGGATCATGCAAAATTTCCAACGCTATCTCACGACCAATTCGTACGAATTCGTACGAGTGATTAAAAGGTGGCTAATTCGTACTAATTCATACGACCTCACTCGTACGAATTTGTACGATTTGTCTAAACCCACGTGATGGGTAGGTTTAGGGGCGGGGTCAGGGGTAGGTAATTCGTACGAATTCATACGAATTTGGTAACTCGTAAAATATGTACGAATTAGCAAAAATCGTACGAATTTGTACGAGTGAGGTGGTATGAATTAGTACGAATTAGCCACCTCGTAAAATTCGTACGAATTAGCCACCTCGTAAAATTCGTACGAATTGCCGTGAGATCGGGCTGAAATTTCTGACGCTGTCAGAAAATGGTCGCAGGCTATCTTTGACAGACTAAGATAACGGCCATCTTTGAACCTCTCTCACTGTATCTTTTGTCTGGGACAGCCCAAAATCAGATAATGCGTAGGGATGGGAATTGAAAACCGGTTCCACTCGAGAACCGGTGTTAAGTTTTACGATCCATCGATATTGTATGCCCTCGACGTTAACGAGTCCTCTTATCGATGCTCCTGCTCTGAGTCAGCCATAGTATGTAGGCTACAGACCGTGAACTCACAACTGTCCCTTTTGTCCTTTATCAAGCACCATAGCACGGCGTCCAAAGCTAATTTTTGTACCGCCAAAGTCTTATTTGATCGGTGAGTAATGTAGATGAACTGCTGCGCTTGTGACAGGGCGCATGTTAAACTGAACGAGCAGAGAGAGAGAGCCTCGGTCGCGTGCGCGCACTCTCTCTTCGGAGCAAGGCGGCTTCACCGTCTCAAAACTAAGCGCTGTCTTGCTCTCTCTCCCTCGCACATACTGTATTAATAAAAATAAACGACACGATGGTAAGGTTGGGAGACTAAAGTTTCATGTGGAGCATTCGGAGATTTGTTTTTCCTGAATTAGACTACCGCTGGGTGTGAATTGTGCTAAAATACGTTGCCTTATCTTCTCTGAAAAGTGTTCCGCACATTCAGCTGACATAAACCACACTTTAAATAAACGGAAAAAAAACTATCCAGTGATGAAATGTTTTCTGTGATGACACATCTTGTGGGATGTCCCAACCGCCGGCACACGTACGATAATGACACGTCCAATTCGCGAACTAATGACTCATTTGAACCGATTCGTTTTAATGAATGGTTAAAACAACTGATCTTTCCAATACTGAACTCACGGTACGTTTAATCGGTGTATAACTAATCGGTAACACTTTACAGTAAGGTTCCATTTATTACATAAATTACATAAAGAGTACTGTTTGCTTACTCAAGTGTAAGCTTTAAAACAAATAAAACCACTTGTTTTTTTCCCCCCGAAAAAGCATGACTACTTTTTTCCACACAGTGCTATCAGGAATCGATAAGAGAATCGTTAAAGAATCGGATCGATAAGCAGAATCGTTAGTGGCATTGATATTGATCAAATCTGATCAATTCCCATCCCTAATAATGTGTACCAAGCATAAGGCAGGCACCATTTTATACTCATGGGCGCTCCTTGTGACATCATAGAGCTGCCATCTGCCAATCAATTGGTGTGCAAAAAAAGTGCCAGTTGCAGACACATTGGATGGGTTTTTTATAAGTGAGATGCTCGCATTCGCTCTAGACAGAGTGTTAGCTACTCAATTGACTATTCATGACACATAGGAACACAGCTAAATGTATTCCTAATACGGTATGTTGTACCTTTTATTGAAAGTAGCCTACTTTTACCTTTTGAGACATGCCCCCACAAGCACCCATAAGAGCTGTAATTGTGATGTTTGATTTGGGGTAGCCGCAATGCGCGAAAGGGGTGACACTAATGTTACAGAAACTACATCATGTAGATTAACAGGATTTTTCACCCATTGTATCATCCGCCAGGCGAAATCTGCAAGGTATGAGATATCATCTATGTCCATAGCACGAAAGGAGCTGGATAAGGTCAGGCCCCTAAACTTAGGGGCACCGCTAATGATTGAATTGACTTTTATGAAGGAACAGATAAACAGAGATGAGCAACACACCCTCACCATCATCCTGGCCCAAAGCGAGACAGGAAATGACACCGGAGAGACTTCTGCCCATGCAGACTGGTGGCCAGGGGCCAGGCCACAGCATGCAGACGTGGGAAACAGGAGACAGGGTGATTGACAAGCACAAAAGGCCATAACATAACAGAGGTTTGGATTTAAAAGTGTGTGTGAGTGAAAGAGGGTGAGGGGGAAAAGCGCTTGTTGTGTCTGTCCTTGATTATACATGGTTGTATAACCACTAATGTGGGAATGTGAATGTGGGGGTGTAGAGTGTTTTTTTTTTTGCCTGCATGTTCATATGTGTGTGTGTATGAGGTTGAAGTATGTGTGTTATTGCTGACACCAGTGCTCTGCTCTGATTGTTGGATGACTGCTAGGTGTTGACAGGCTTCTGTTATATTATGACCCCATGGCGAACGAGCATGATAGAACAGGTTGTGTGTGTTTTGTGAGTCTGTATACGTGTGTAGTTGTGTGAGAGAATCCCGCTGGCAGGGGATGTTGGGTGAATATACGCATTTGGGATGGGCTGGCAAGTCTGTCCCATTAAGTGAAAATTCCATTCAAAACTTTTCCTCGGCTAAACTGGGTTCAGGGATAAATTGTGGAACAGCACAAAGGATATCCCGTGTGTGTTGTGTGCGATTGTGAATCTTTCCCATTGTTTCTACCTTGGCATAACAACATTTAATAGTACAGTTTTTTTTTATTTTTAGTTCAGTCATTAAATGTAATGTAACTTCAGTTGCCATGGCAGCACCAAATGTAATTTCAGATACAGAAAAAATATTTACACTTTATTTAGAAAATATGAGTGGTACTTCCCTATAAACTCATTGCCATAGTGCTAGTGTTCTGCCATAAAGGTGTTTCTAAATGTTTTTAGCGTGTTGCTATACAGTTTCTAGGGTGTTCTTCTTTTGCGACTAATTTGTGAGTATTATTACTGGACACACTAATTGGTGCATTTAATTACAAGCACATGCACAGATGATAAGTTCAGACGCGCAAATGTAGATGGCATAAGTGCACGGATATAGATGGACAACTACAGCATTTAAACATGGATACGGCACTTTCTGAATAATTTTCATAAAAAATACTTTCATAACCCTGCATTGCTGGTCACCAGCATAAGATATGTTTTGCATACTGGGACCAGCATGGGGTGCTGGTTTCTGGTTTGAACTACCAGAACTATACTAGCTCTAACCAGGTTAAACCAGGCTGGGCCAACATGGAATTAAAGCTGGTCAACTGGATTTTTGAGCAGGGAAACAAATATTGAGTGTTTAATCACAGTTAGTGGTTGTCTTTAGAGATAGTGAGAATTAAGGTCCCAATAATACATCATCCATTTATAATTTTGATAAATATACACTGAGTATGTTGTTATTATTACTGTTTTAGAATTTTCTACAATACATTGAGGCGCAAATACACTATTTGCATTAAGTATAAATAACATCTAACGTTATTGACACTTGGTGCAAATAAAATACATGTTTGTTATTTACATTTGTTGTAAATAGCATCTATCACTATTTATACTTATTAGAAACTATTTGCTTTTGCCAATAGACTCTGCAAAAAAAATCTGTATCAGTCTGTTCTTCTCTTTTCAAAAACAAGATGGAAAAAGATGGCAAATATGGGAAACATCCTAATGACTGTGTTAGCATAACAGGCCTTGGAAATGGAATACTTTTATTCTTACTGGTTTGCAGAAGGGCTGACGAGTCGCTTAGCCACCAGTGGTCATTGTATTGCCTTTTTTGGCCCAACTTGTAATTCCGTTAACTCCTGAGCTTCTGAGAATCTCATGAAAGACACACACACACACACACATGGGTTTCCATGTTTTATGGGGACACTCCATAGACATAATGGTTTTTATACTATACAAACTGTAGCCTATATTCTATCCCCCTACACTAACCCTACCCCACCCATCACAGAAAACGTTCTGCTATTTTAGATTTTCAAAAGTAGTCATTCTGTATGATTTATAAGCTTGTGTCCCCTAAACGGTAAAGATTTACCGGTATTACGATACTTGTGGGTACATTTTGTCCCTTTTAACGTAGGGAATACTAGGACCACACACACACGCACGCGCACACACGCACACACACAAAAAAACTCTTTACTGAACAGTGAAGGCTGCTCTCCACATCAGTGTCTCCACCACCATTGCAGATTTGTCCTCTCCATGACAAGCGATAGTCCCTAAATATAGAGTGCTATCAAGGTCAGCGGCTATTTTCTGCTACTTAGGGTGGCCGTATGCAAGACGTGTTATCAGTAAACAGATACTATGCTTTTCAGGTTCAAATTAACAGATAATGGCATTATCTGAAGGTTTATCAAGGTTGTTTGAGACCAGAAGAACAAAGGCTAACTGCGTGTTTTATGTTTATTCGGTTATAGTAGGTTATCTCTGTTCCTGTTCCTGTCACTGCACATTTTCACAGTCTACAGTTAAAGAACAAAATATTAGATGGCAGAATAATTGTTGATTTTTTTTATGAATTTAAACTGTTTATTGAGTATTGGTGATCATTTTACTGTTGACGCAGTTTTATAACCCATTTAAGGTCACACATTTACAACAACTGAGGGGGTTTTAGGATCCTCCTTTCATGTTGAACCTAAAGGCCTTGATATACTTCAAGCTGTTACGGACAGCACTGAGCACAGCGATTGAGGATCCAAATGCAGTTTATTGATAGCACAATTCAAAGCCACAGTCCATAAAACTGGCAGATGGTCAGAGCACAGTTAATCAGTCCAAACAAACATACAGATCCAGAGGGCAAGACAGGAACGAGAAATCCAGGACACGGTCAGATATCAAACACCAGGAACAACAGAAAACAAGGAAACACTCAGTAATGCTGTGAAACACAAGTCAAGACTTCACGAAGTTACAAACGACTGAACTGGTATAAATAGGCTAAGAGACAAAGAGATAATAAGGTTATGAGAAACAGCTGCACATGATTACACTGATGACAGACAAAGAACTATGGGAAACTGAGTCCAAAATGGCGGAAGAGCGAGCGGTAAGAGTGCCCTCTGCTGGCGTACAAGTGCACTCGCAGCTGGCGGATGTAACGCAAGCGGAATCAAAGAACGAACTGGTGTGACACCATCTAAATCAGGCCAAAACTAAATTTGTGTGGAGTTAATTTTGGGTGTTTAAAACTTTGCCAAAATGTTTACTCTGGCTGGTAAAGACCTTTGAACAACTATTGGTCCTTTGCATTGACTGGAGTGCTGAATTGTGGAGCTAGTGCAAACATATCCAAATCACTATGATCAGATGCTTTCTTAAAGGTGCAGTCTGTAAGAATGACAGCTAGTGGTCAAAATAGGTACTGCAGTCAAAATTCTAAATACCTGAGATCGTTGTTTCTCCCGCCCCCTCCTCCTCAGACTCAACGCTCCAAAATGGTTGCCAGTTTGAGGACACATAACAGGAACGAGCGCAATTGACAATGAAAGCCTAGGAGACTCACACACTGTAAGTTGATGAGTTGATTTATATGAGTTTTAATATGCTCTCGTTCATAGAGATTCTTAGATGGATACCGAGGTTTTAGGTTGGGTAGAATCTGCCATCTTTGACCCAGTTTGTTTGCTGGCTGAAATACGCTGTGTTTCCTGCCAACTGGCATCCCAGTGTTGGGTAAATTCGCAGTGGGCGAGATCACACAGACCAAAACAAAAACAGACATTCCAACACGGAACGCACATTTCAAAGTAAAATAATTGGCTGTAGAAGTGTTTTTCAGAGAAACGAGTATGTGAGCTCATCATGTATATTCCTAAATATATACAAACATATTATGGTATTTTTATGCTTAAAGGGCATATTGCAGGTTAGAGGACCCAACGAGTCAATGTATAGAAAAATAATGTAAGAACTAGATTTTCTTTAAAATATACTTATAAATACGCTACAGAAGCTTCTGGAGTCGTTTTTGTGAGAATTTTACTTTCGCATCTGAAAATGGGCATGGCGGGCGTGACGTAACGGGCGGGAGAGCGGTCGATTCAAACAACAGGAAAACAATGGATCGCAATGACATTTCGGACGCTGAGGAAATATTTACTCGTATGACGGACCACAGCCATACAATTATGAGCCGGCTATGCTGCCAAGAGAGCAGGGACAGGCCAGGATTAATGTTAGACAGAACGGTCAGAGACAAATTGAGTTGTGGTGTGAGGAGAACCAGTGGAGAACAGGACAGGTGTCTTGGTGAGAGAGACCAGTGTTCGCTTATAGACATATACACATTCGCTAACGATATACACTGTGCTCACAATATTGTAAAGATTATTACCATTGTATATCAGGCCAGCAGACATGAGCATGTTTAGGGTATATACTATTAAATGTATAAAAACTATACTTGAGTATATTTGTATACTAAAAACATACTCTAAGTCAATTTTTAATACATATTTTTCACCTGGGTTATAATATAAACAGAAAATAAAAGGTTAAAGAGTAATTTTGTTTTTCAATTACAAGTTCCCTCTATTTAGGGCATGACTACCTATATCACACTATTTGATGCCATTGGTACAGTATAAGACGATCAATATTTTTGCTTCGGCATCCCATGTTGAACGCCATCATATCACCGGGATGATAATCCTCCGATCTGAAGCAGAGAGTCAATATACGTTCTTTGTCTGAAGTGAACGCTACACACGACCGCGTTTTTCGAAGCCGATGCGGAAGAGAAATCCCGTCTCTTCACCTGCACAAACCGCACCCAGGCACGAAAGATATACAGCACCGTCCTTTTTCTTGTTATGGAAACCTGTGGACTCGATGTCCTGACAGGCCGGAGTTTTTGCAACCTCCACAAACACAATAATTTACCATGACGATGATAAATTGAAATACAAAAACTACCGAAAACACACTGACTCACGGCCGCTCTCACTGAATACCAGCCTACTCTGCACTGAGCCGAGGCTGAGGCTCCCTGTCGTGACGTAAAATGACGCGATGTTGAAAAAAAAAGCCGTTTTTACGAGCAGTCAAAGAAACGCTCACTTTATCTACTAAATTAGTGCCCTTATGTCGTTTTAAAACATTTTAAATCCTGCATTATCTTTACATAGGTATTTTCATACAAGGTTATATATTAATTTAGAGTTTTTTTTATACCTGCAATATGCTCTTTAAGTAGAGTGAAAAAGTTACATACAGCACCTTAAACTGCTGTTTTCTCAGTGCTTTCATTTTTGTTGTATGTTTATTTTGTCATTGAGAGTAAAGCATGCAGCACATTTTTAGATATTCATCTAAGTTTCTAGTATATTGGTGCCATAAAAAAACAACTTTTACTGTGCAAAAAATCTCTGTATCATACAGTCTCTCGTGACTTATTCTACGCAATCTGAAGTTGTTTGGGTATCACCTCAATATGGACTGTTTAAGAGAGCCTGTGCAGACAGCTTGTTTGATAACCTCGGAACCCACAAACCGTTTCCTTTCTTCAGTCACCCCTCTTTGACTGCTACAGACCTGCTAACGAGAGAACATATGCCCTCTCAAAGCCACATTGTCACAGTGTCTGGTTGGTGTTCCCTTGTTGTCCACTTGAGGTCTCTTTTCCCTTACCGTCACTATATCAGTATGAACTACAAGTCCCATCTTCCTGTGTTGTCACTGATTGTTCACTGTCCTCAGCTGTTTCTCGTCACCTTGTTTGTATCTGTGTATTTATACCCTGTCTCGTTCAGTGTTGTGCACGGAGTCCTTGTATTGTGTCCCCACACTTCCGTAATCTGTTTTGCCTTGTTTCCCCGTGTGTTTCTTATGTTTTTGGATTGCCTTATTGGACTTTTGACCCTGGCCTGGACTGTTTGTGAGTACGGATTACTCCTTAATAAAAATTGCTTTTGGATCTCTCATTTTCTGTGTGTGTGTCGTGACAGAAGGACTCCATCACCTTAAGATCCAGCATGATGGGGGTTCGTATCCTTCCTCCTAACACGGAGAAGGAGAGGAAGGGGCGAGTCCAAAATTTGATGGGCCTACGCCAGCAGGGCCAGCCGGTGGTTTCTCTGGCTCAGACTTTTTGGACTTTTTCGAGAGGTTTGGACTACAATGATTCTGCATTGAAGGATTTGTTTAATGTCTGCCTTGATGACCCATTACCTGGGTGGGAGATGAAGGGGCTGGAGATTCTGGACTTTTGGGGGTTCACCAGGTGTAGGAGCCATACGTACCACCTTATTTCATTTTTATAAATTTGTTCATTTAAATATCAGTTTGTTGTGTATTGTTTATTGTGTTTATTTCTCTG
Source organism: Rhinichthys klamathensis goyatoka (assembly GCF_029890125.1). Taxonomy (NCBI): domain Eukaryota; kingdom Metazoa; phylum Chordata; class Actinopteri; order Cypriniformes; family Leuciscidae; genus Rhinichthys; species Rhinichthys klamathensis. The sequence goes on along the minus strand of NW_026606852.1, from coordinate 3,344 downwards.
AGTGTGTGCCCTCTATAGGTGAGAGGGGAAAAGTTGTATAAAGGATAGGCCACCCCTGACAGGAGGGGGGCGCTGGTGTAAGAGCACACAGTCTTTTGACCGTGCACATGGAGCTAGGGTGGCATGGTGCAACAAACCTGCAAGCGGCCTAAAAGTTGTTTGTTTTGTTTTATGGTACAATGCATCTTTATTTTTGATTTAATAAACTTCAGTTATTTGTTTGGAACATCAACACGCCTCTCTGGATCTATTCATGGTACTTTGCACGCATCAGAATCATAGCATCAGCATCTCCCACAGTGGACAAGAAACTTGTTTTCACCACTACAAAATGTCAAAAGACTGGCTTTGAAAATGGAATATGTTTGAGAAAAGGAGGATTATCCTTAAACTTGAATGGAGTGGATGGACTGTTTGAAGACCGCATGGCATTGGAAGCAGAGAACAAAGGAAACTTCTCAAAGAGGTATGTGCTTGCGGAAACAATGTGCTGAGTTACATTTGAATGTTATTGGAAAGATTTTCAAGTTTGGTGCTCCAAACTGTGGATGAAAGGAATCATTTGATGAAAGAGTTCAAAGGTCTTGATGTATGCCATTTTAAAGAGGAATCAAAGGAAATTTGAAAAGTTTGGGTCTTTGGAAAGAGGATATTTGCTTGTTTGAGACAAAATGGAGGACGAGTCTTATTTAGAACAATCCCAAAACTCAGCTCAAAGAGATTTGAATGAGGTTGCTGCTCGTTTGAAAGCCTCTAGAGCAGGCAAGATGGCACACCTTACAAGACGAATCAATATTGTTAACTTTTTGATGACTGATGCTGAATATCTTGAAGAAGTAAAGGGAAACATGATGAAGTTCAATGAAATGTTTGTTGAATTCAAGTCTCTTCAAGAATCATATGTACAAGTGTTAAGTGAAGAGGATAAAGTTTAAGACCTGAGAACCTGGTATGAACCAAGAATGAAACAAGTTGATATGTTTGTTTCTACTGTCGAGAAGTGGATGTCTACTATTCAAGAGCGTGACTCTCAAACTAGTATTCAAGTTCCTTCTGCTCTAAAAGTGACTGACCAGCTAAATGATGAAGATGGCACTTCAGTTGTTTCGTCTGTGCGTAGCAGTAGATCTGGCAGATCAAATTTAAGCAGATCAAGTGTGTCAACATCAGCCTCAGCTCGTATCTGTGCAGAGGCAGAGAGGGCAGCTTTACTTGCCAAAGCCAATGCACTGCAACAAAAACACGCTATAGAGAAGAAAGAGGAGGAACCTAGAAAGATGAAGGAGGTGTGGGAAGTTCAAGCTGAAATTGCAGCCAACACCGCAAAAATTGAGTATCTCAAGAATGCTGAGACCTTAGTAACCAATGGAGATGCTGTTGAAGATGATGCCATGAATGTATATTGTAAGGAGATGTTGGATAAAACTCCAGTGCAACAAGATGTACGCCCAAAAGAGACTCTTCGTGAACTCTCTACAGCACCAACTCAGACTGCAAGACATTCTTTTCCTCAGAACAGCAATGCAATTCAACAACCCACCACCATGAAGACTGACTCCAAATTCTCTGCACAAATCTCTCATACAGCTCAAGCAAGACCTCTAGAAAGTAGAGAATCATCTTCATCGAATGTCATTCAAGGGCCTGATCTTGCTAGAGTTCTTCATAAACAAAACAACTTGACAGACATGCTTGTAAAACAACAACTTCTTTCCACCTTACCAAGAGGGGAAATTCCAATGTTTAGTGGAGATATTCTGCAGTACAGGTCATTCCTTCATTCTTTTGAGCACATCATTGAAAGTAAAACTGATGATAATGCAGACAGGCTGCACTTTCTCATTCAGTACACAAGGGGACTACCACAGGAGCTGGTAAGAAGTTGCCAACACATGTCACCGAACCAAGGTTACCAAAAAGCAAAGCAGCTATTGAAAGAACACTTTGGTATTGCATATAGGATTTCGTGTGCTTATATCAAGAAAGCTCTTTCTTGGCCTTCAATAAAACCAGAAGATCCAAAGGCTTTACAGGCATTTGCATTGTTTCTTCGAAGCTGCTGCAATAGTATGGAAGACTTGGAGTTCATGGAAGAACTGGACACAGTCTCCAATATGAGGAGTATTGCTTTCAAGCTTCCATACAAGCTCAGAGAGAGGTGACGCACAAAGGCATTTGAGTTGCAAGAACAGAGGAGGAACAAGGTAAAGATGGTAGATCTCGTCAGCTTCATTGAAAAATAAGCTAACATCATCTCAGACCCAATATTTGGTGATATCCAAGATTTAAGCAAAGGAAAGGAAGTAAACCCGAGTAAAGGAAAGTAAACCCAAGTAAAGGAAAGCCCAAAGTATTGAAACCCAAATCCAAAGGCAGTTTTGCTACCAATGTGCATGTGAACTCACCACAGACCACATCCAAGGATTCACAGCCAATGTCATGTCTCTACTGTAAAAATGGACATGATTTGATGTCATGCTTGCAGTTCGGAAAGCAGCCACACAGGGAAAAGATAAACTTTGTTAGACAGAATGGAATCTGTTTTGGGTGTTTAACCAAAGGAGGACATATAAGTAAAGACTGCACACAGCATCTGAACTGCTCCATATGCAACAAACAGCATCCAAGTGTGTTACACATTAAAGCATTGGAATCATCAAACCAACTTAAGAAAACACCTGTGAGTAGCACACAGGTCTCCCTTCAAGATGGTAAGCATGCTGGAGTCAGAAACATGCAGATTTACACAGTGTTTGTTGTCGATTGTACCAGTACAGGTTAAAAGTTCAAAAGGAAGTATGATTCTGCGCACATATGCCTTTCTGGATCCTGGTAGCTCGGCAAGCTTCTGCACAGAGGATCTTATGAGGAAACTCAACATTACTGGAAGGAAGACCAATATTCTTCTTCGAACAATGACCCATGATAAGTCTGTGCCCTCGTACGTTGTCAGTGGGTTGGAAGTGTCTTCGCTGGAAGAAAATAACTTCATCCACCTGCCAGAAGTATACACCCAAAAGATCATGCCTGTTGACACCTGTAACATTCCCACAAAGGAAGAACTATCTAAATGGCCATTCCTGAGTCAGGTACAGTTTCCTAGGATTCCAGCCAAGGTGGAGTTGTTGATTGGAAGCAATGCTCCCAAAGACATTGAACCTTGGGAAATCCTTAATAGTCAAGGGGATGGGCCATATGCAGTTAAGACCCTATTAGGATGGGTTATTAATGGTCCTTTACAAGGCAAAAACACAGCAAACAGGAACAGCTGTGATTGTGTTGTTGTTAACAGAATTTCTGTCTCGAACTTGGAAGAAATGTTGATGCAACAATACAACCATGAT